>NC_068938.1:105835400-105857908 GCF_016801865.2 Culex pipiens pallens
TATTTTTTAGAGTGTAACAATGTTCTACAGAGTTGAAGAGTAGACAAAAACAAAAAAATGATGAACAAACATATGAGATTTGTATGTATTCTTTGCAAGTTATCAGAATTTTGCAAAAAAGTTTTTTGAAAAAGTGATCATTTTGCCCATTTTTGACCAGTTTTTCGTATTTTTCACCCCTAAAACTAAATCGTTCTGCCGCTCATCATAAAAGTAATTAAAAAAAATCTGTTTCTCATCTTATTCTTATGCAAAATAAGCTGAATTTCGAAATAGTAGTTTATGCAACAAGTTGCAAAAAGAGGATTTTTTCAGCACGAGTCGTACATTTATCCAACGAGGTTCACCGAGTTGGATAAATACGACGAGTGCTGAAAAAATCCAGTTTTGCAACGAGTTCCATACAACATTTTTTGCAATTTCGAAAAACACCCATTGAGTGAAATTTTAAGTCGAATTTTCATGTATTTTGTCAATAAATCGTTTAAATCAAAAAAATGTTGAAAAGTGTTACTTTTCGAAACAAGTGCTGAAAAGTTCAACTTTTCAGCACCCATTTCAGTGCTGAAAAGTAGAACTTTTCAGCATTTATTTTGAAAAGTGTTGCTATTCGATTCTGTTATTTTTGGTACAGAAAAGTAGGCTATTTCGTCGTTCAAGAATGACAGGAAAAGTAAGTAGTTTCACGACGGAATTGCAAAAAAATATTTTTTTGCAATTCCGTCGTGATACTATTTACTTTTCCTGTCATTCTTGAACGACGAAATAGCCTACTTTTCTGTACCAAAAATAACAGAATCGAATAGCAACACTTTTCAAAATAAATGCTGAAAAGTTCTACTTTTCAGCACTGAAATGGGTGCTGAAAAGTTAAACTTTTCAGCACTTGTTTCAAAAAGAAACAATTTTCAATTTTTTTTTGATTTAAACGATTTATTGACAAAATACATGAAAATTTGACTAAAAATTTTACTCAATGGGAATTGCAAAAAATGTTGTATGGAACTCGTTGCAAAACTTTATTTTTCAGCACTCTTCGTATTTATCCAACTCGGTGAACCTCGTTGGATAAATGTACGACTCATGCTGAAAAAATCCTCTTTTTGCAACTTGTTGCATAAACTACTATTTCGGGGCAGCTACTGTGTGACTTGGTTGTTATCAATGGTAAAATTTGTTTCACTAAAATTTGTTTATTGTGATGAATTACGAGAAAGACCAGGGCATGTCATTAATACAATGATTTTCTCAACAAATTATTATTCAATAACATTTTATTATTCAATAACATTCTCAAAGAATCTCATATTTTTAATTCTGGAATTATACCTTCGAATGTGAAATTCTCTACAAAATCGAAAGTGGTTTTCATCTTTTTATTTTTATTTTGCTAAAAAAAGGCCAGTTTCTGGCCCCAAAGAAGTAAAGATATTTTTTTTTCAGAGAGATATAAATTTTGGAAAAAATTATAATTGCCAAAAAATATAGAATGAACTCAAAAAATGTCTTACATAATTTTTAACAGTATTATCATACTTTGCCTACCTCATCTTACAGAGGAAAGGCTATAAAATCACTCGAAAAATGAACTTCTTAATATGATCCCCTAGACCCACCTTCACGTATACATATCGACTCATAATCAAAATCTAAGCAAATGTCTGTGCGTCGGTGCCATAAAAAAATGCACTCGATTATCTCCGGACTAGCTGAACCGATTTTGACCGTTCTGGTCTCATTCGATCCGGCTTGGGCTACCACAAGACCCTAGTTAATATTTTAAAGTTTTGTAAAGTACTTTAAAAGTTATGTTGAAAATACGATTTTAAAAAAAGGGTGGGTTTTGTAAGAAAACCCATCATGATATACATTGCGAGAAAGGTATTTAACCCTCTACTGTACAAATTTTTTTTCGAAATTTTTTATTTTTCCCGTGTTCAGGAGGTCATTTTGAGCAACTTTTGTTCTACGAAAAACTTTTCTTCTCTTGTTTTATGTTTTTGTTGTTTTATTTTTAGTATTTTAATTTGCATTTATCTTGTTTAGTTTATGTGTGTTTTTCGTAGTATTTGGCCAACTCTACTACCTCCTATCATTACATTTTGCCTACACGCAGAAAAATATTTTGTAGAATCAGCCTGTACGAGGTTTGATTCAACAAAATTTTTGTTGAATATAATCAACGCCGATTTTGCGATGGAACAAACTTTGATTTTCTTAATTCCACAAAAATCTTTTGTTGTTTTGAAAAAGTTGCTTTGACGTTTAGCGTTGATTCAACAAAAATCTTGATTTTCAAATCAGAAAACGTTTTGTTGATTCAAATATGTCTTATTTTTCTGCGTGTATCTAATTTTTTCATGTTTTCACAGTAACTTTTTCAATTTTTTGCTTGTTTTTCACATTTTCTGCTATAAAATGGCACCATTATCATTTAAATTGTAAATAAATGCGTAGAGGCATAGTCTGGGGCACTAGAAAAATTACTGCATACTTCTTTTTACTTAAAATATAAGAAATGTTAGTAAAAAACACTGCCAAAGTTGACCTCTAAAAAAATTACATTTTCAAAAACACTGGCAAATTCAAATAAAACAAGTAAAACTTCCAGCCGATAAATTTGCTAAGTTCTTCTTTCCGATGCTTTTTAAAAATAAAAAAATGGTTGAAAATGGATTTTTGGCGAATTTTTAAATCGAAGCCCGTCTAAAGACGGGGTTGGGTTGTAGAGGGTTAAAAGACCTTTCTAACGAGTCCAACACAACACATAGAAGATCTGACAATCCTATCAAAAGCACTTAAGTGTTATTTATACACTTTTTATAGGCCGGATCTCAAATATTTTGAAAAAACGTTGTCCGGATCTATCATGCTATCCATCGTTAGATAGGTAATCAAAAGACCCTTCCGACGCGATCAAAAGATTGAATATCTGACAACCCTATCAATAGTTACGAGCACTTAAGTGTTAATTTAACACTTATCAGAGACTAGATCTCAAATATTTTGATGAAAATGTTGTCCAGATCTATCGTGAGGCCCATCGTTGGTGGGAAATCAGAAGACCTCCCAATAGATTGAAGATCTAACAACCCAATCAAATGAAAAATATAACTTTATCAATGTGAGGAAGGCTTCAACCACCTTAGGGTGGATTAAGTAACGTTTTTCATTTAAATTCGGTTGCATTCGGAATAATCAAGTAACAATAAGTTCATTTGAAGCACAACACAGAGCTTTGGAGTTGACAGCAGTAAGTTACGTCATAATCGATTTTGGAATAATTTAATCATTGCTTTTAACCCTCCCCAGAGCAAAATCGAGATTTTTTTTACGGTTTTCACCAGTACTCGTAACTGGACCTACCAAATTGGATGAAATTTTAATGGTTATAAGCTAACATTCTATATAAACTAACGCAGATTGAACCAGGTTGAAAAAATGCATGGTTGCAGAGAAATTTAATTTTAAAGACAAAAAATAGTGGTGTTCTGGAGTAACCATGGGCGTTAGAGGGTTAACTAAGGCGCTATTAAGAGAAAGGACGAATTTAAAAAAAGAAAATACCTGAAAAGCAAATTTGACGACACTTTAAAATACATTTTCCTGCATAAGTAATCATATATTTCCTACAAGCATTGTCCTATAATGTTTCTGAATTAAATTGAGAGTACTTCTTGTGATATGTACCGTATGCAAATTTCAATCCACACTGCTTGGACAAAGTGAGAAATGCATACTCCACTCTTAGCAAACGGTCGCAAAAATCGCGTTGTGTTCTGTCCTTCGAGCATGATTTAAATCCGGATGTGGCGACAAACGGAACCGTAGTCCTGCACTGTCTCATAAATAAATCACATTAAAACACACACACATGCTCTTTCTTTTTTCCGGTTGTTCATTCCTACGAGAAGAGTGCACATCACATATCCATGCACGGAGGGAGCAATTCATAAAAGCAAGCATACGGACATGCCACCAGCACACAAGCACCACCTCCACGAAGAGAAACAGAACAATATGGCAATAAAGCTGTTCGTATGAGTGTAGGTGAAAGGGTGGAAATTAGTGGCGGAAGTAGAATGAAGTGTCATGTCCTTAGGCTCTCTGCCAGGATGTGGCAAACTTGCCCGGAAGAAGACGACGATGACGACCACGGCCAACCGTTTCATCTATGATGCAACAATGAATTGTGTTTTAATGTCCTTAAGAGGGGGACCGTAATGAAAGCAATGAATGTTTATTTCATTTGGGGGGAGCTTTTTTTTACTATTTTGAGCAGAATGAATTAAAGATGGAGCAGATCTGGTTAGAAGACTTTTGAAAAATGAAGATTTTTTATGTTTTGTTGAAGCGCAAATCACAACTTTAAGAGAAGTTTATAACAATAACTATTTCCTTCTTAATTTTAAACCTCTCCAACTCTTCTGTTCATCAACAGCCACTCAAAGCCTTTGCTGGTCCTCTTAACCAGTTAAAAACATCCAACCAGCATCAGAACAGACTCTGCTTGAACAACAACGAAACAAACTAACGAAGCAAAACTTTGCATCACAATCGTTTCCGAGCTGAAGCTGTCTCGCGCGTAAACAGTGGCGTTGAATCGTAAATAAACTTGCAATTATAAATTTAATTCTCCGGTCCGGAACGACACCCGGCTCCTGGCAGCACCACCACCACCTCCAAAACCGGGCTAATCCGGAAAGTTTAGCACTTGTTTGACACGGCTCTGGTTGAGTAAAGATTTCGCAATTTGAATAAACAGTGGATTGTGATAGAGCGTGGTAAGTATTGTTAATATTAGTATTATTATTTTTATAAATTTGACGACTACAGAATATGCGAATCATAAGATTTTTAAGACTCCATATCAGGCAGCTATCCATACAAAAATGGTACGTAAATATACGAAAATCTGTATCTTTAGAAGAAATTTATTGATCGATTTGGTGTCTTTGGCAATGATGAAGGTATTGCTGAGGACTACACTGAAATCCCGATGGGTTGACTCCAACTTTTGTCAGACGAACGGGGTCACTTTTTAGTTTGACAGTCTATAACACAGAGCTCACACTTACTACCAAACGTTTGGTTTGATAGTAAGGTTGAGTCACATTTTAGTTTTAGTTTGACCAACCAACGGGGTACAAACTAAAAAAGTGTCAAACGAAAAAGTTACCAACCACTGAGGGTTGAGTGTACTCGTAAAAAAGCCGATTTTAAGTTACCTTCTTTTCACCAAAATTCAAATCCGCATTATATTTTTTTATTTTTTTTTATACGTTTAAAGGGACAAAAAACCACAACTTTTGAGCCATAAAGAAGCATGGACAAAAATTTTGCCGCCAAATTATGATTTTTTAAAAATTTTTTTTTTTTGAAAAAATGTATTTTTTTATTTTTTTTTTATTTTTTTAAATAAATGTGTTTTTTTTGTTTAAAAAAAATAGGAATATTAGTTTGTTTGTTTGTTTGATATTGTTTAATTTCATCTCAATAATTGTCGTTTTAGATTTTTTAATAGTGCCCATGATTTTCGAAAAGTTCAGAAAATTTCGAATAAAATTGCATAAGAGATATTTAAGATTGCACCTTTGGCTGCTGAAATACAACGGATAAAAAATAAATGAGAAAATTGATTTTTAAGTCTCATCCAAACAGCCTTTTATTTTGTTGAACCAATATCTCAGCAACTAATGAGCTTATTTCCAATGTTAAAAGTGAAAAATTTGTAAAAAAAATGATCGACTCTAACACTGCCCACCAATGAAAAAACGGCTAACATCCACTTTTGGCAAAAACGAGATTATAGCTCCAGGTGGTAGAGAATGTTCCAACGCATCTTCTGAAACTTGAATTTCACTAAATTAGTGTTATGCTTTCGGTGCCGATGCGAAAAACCAAACGGCTAATATGCCACTCTTATCGGAAATGGCCTTGGCGGAGATTTGGTGACAAACATTAAAACGCGTTTTTCTCGGAATATTGATTTGGCATAATATTGAATTTTTGACTTTGAAAAAATGTTAGTCTTGATTCCAAAGTTTAAAAAATATTTTTTTTTTCGGGGAGATCAAAAAATTTTACAAATGTTTCATTTTAAACAATGAAATTAGGAGCATTAGTTGCTTTACAATTAAAAGGAGTGGCCGTGGCTGACTGGTTACGATGTTCGCTTTCTAAGCGAATGGTCCTGGGTTCGAATCCCATCTGCTCCCAATGAGAAAGTATAGGAAATATTAATCTTGAAACTCTGAACATGAACGAAAAATCAAAAGTCGCTCGAGTCGGGGTTCGATCCCCCGTCCTTTGGATTGGTAAGCAAAAATGCTAACCACTACGCCATCACGTTACTATCATCGTTACTATCAAACTATATACGCGCTGGGTCCTTGTCCATTTGACAAGGGTTCGGAAGTACTAAATGACGTTTGAATCCGATTGGTGCAAGCGTTCTTCAGGGCGGGGCTTGTCGATAAAAGCTGAAGTATGCGAGTTATTTGCATGTATAGTATGTAGATCTAAAAATACATGGAAACAACTCAATTTGTAAGAAGTGGCCGCGTTGTCCCGTTTGGTTGGTTGCACACACACACACACACACACACACACACACACACACACACTACACACACATTAGTTGCTTTACAATTAAAAATGTTTACGGTAGTCGGACATGTACGTGTGTCAAACACGTTCTGATCTGAAACCCTTTTAGCCAATTGTCGCACTTGAAAAAAATTTCAGGGTTTGTCAAAATGGCATGACAAGATTGAAACTTCTTTAATATGAAGAATGACAACAATATACAGAGTGTTTTTCGGTTTTTATTGAATATCGCAGAATTGAATTTTGAAGATCTGTGAAGGTCAAAACTAAATTTGACCCAAAAACCATAGAATATGTTTCCAAGCTTTTAAAAAGCGTTTTGTAGATCTGAAAAAACCTTCAAATTGCTTTTAAGATTGCAAAAATGTCACGTCGTTCCAGAGAAATCGTCAAAATAAATATAAAAATACGCATCGCGTGAAATAGGTTTCGCTGTACACAAAATACTCTTAACAATAAAAATTGAGGAAGAAAAAAAAAACAAATTTTCTTTTATATAAATAGATTAAAATACATAAAACAGTAAAATAATCCTAGAAATATTACATCCGGTAATGGTTACATCTTTTATGTCGAAAAAAATGTGTAATTTTACTTCTGAAAATGTGTAATTTTACTACGTTTCTGGTGTAATGTCACTTTTTCAGTTTTAATTGAGGTAAAATTACTACATGTATTAAAAATGTTATGTTCAACCTTTCGAAATTACACCTTCAAAATTTATACATTTTTTTAACTGGGAAAGGAATAATGTTTTCATCACTCAATTTGTTATTTTTGAATTTTTTTAATTCATTGAATTGGTTTAAAAGTGAACCCGTCTTGTATCATTTAAGTTTTGTGTACTTGTTGATGCGAAAACTCGAGGTGGTTTTGTGTATTTTTGAGAGGGTGTCTTGAGAAATTGCGCCAAATGTAAAAAAATGAAAAAAATAAAAATTATCGCATTCTATATGATATGATAACCAAAATATAAGGGATTATCAAATGAAAACGACGCTTCTTCCATGTCACACTTCTCTGATTTGCCAGAACTGAATTTTATCCCTCAAACACTTCTCGCGTGTCACTATCTCCTCGTCTCGAAAAAATTTGTGATGCGATAATGTTTAAAGATGCAGAAGAAGTGGCAGAGTATAGTTGCTGCTGCTTTGATTTAATCCGATTTATGGTGCAAGCTGCTTCCAACCATCGTCGTCGCCAACGTCATGTTTTCTTTTTTTCTTTTTTCTTTTTGTTAACGCTACCAACTTTTAAGACGAAATTTAAAGAAGAACATGTTCTCGGATGCTGCTTCTGAGAATGAATTTTCCTGCATCCCGCAGATCGTGGCGGATAAGAGCGCAACAGCCACAGCTACAAGACAACAATGAAAGAGCCCAGCCAGCATAAGCGGGAGAAAAACAACATAATTAAGCTTTGTGGGGGGAGGCGATGTGGAGCTTAGGCGGCGGGTGGGGAAGATAAGATGCTTTCTCGTGTGCTTTACACCCTTTCGAATGTTGTGTGGTATTATTACACTTGATGCTAATGGAATTGTTTGCTACCAGGTACTCGGTTTTTGATATAATGGATCTTCTTTGGAAAAGAGTTTAAATGAGTTGAGGATGTTATTTGGAAGGGAAGGCAAAAGTTGCTAAACTTTCACTAACAAGATAATGAAAATTTGGTTACACCATCATCATTATTGAAAAACACCTTGGTAAAAGAGAATTTGGATTTTAGAGCGAGGTTCAGATTTTTTCATATTCTGAGTCACACTGTTTAAAAAATGAGCAATAGAATTTCGAAAATCCAAAGTTAGTCTGGATTATGAAAAACTGAAGAAAATAAAAAATGAAAATAAAAGGAGTTGATACAAATTCACACAAGTTTTGATTAATTAATAAAATTGTAGAATAATTAATCCTAAAAATGGCTATAACGCTAAAACGGGGTAATTTAATAAAAATTAAGTTAAGTATTGATCGATTCAGAATTCAATTCTACATCTAAAAATGATTTTTTGATGTTTTTTGTTTGCATTTTCGAGATTTTCCAAAAACACTGTTTTTTTTTTTAATCATAAGGCAATTGAGCAGATCTCTCAGATTTCGGTCATTCATTTTTTTTGTATTTTTTAATCCGACTGAAACCTTTTTGGTGCCTTCGGTATGCCCAAAGAAGCCATTTTGCATCATTAGTTTGTCCATATAATTTTCCATACAAATTTGGCAGCTGGCCATACTAAAATGATGTATGAAAATTCAAAAATCTGTATCTTTTGAAGAAATTTTTTGATCGATTTGGAACATTGGAAAAAAAATGATACACGGTAAAAAAATTTGGTGATTTTTTATTTAACTTTTTGTCACTAAAACTTGATTTGCAAAAAAACACTATTTTTATTATTATTTTTTATATGTTTTAGAGGACATTAAACGCCAACATTTCAGAAAATTCCAGGTTGTGCAAAAAATCTTTGACCGAGTTATGAATTTTTGAATCAATACTGATTTTTTCAAAAAATCGAAAAACTGGTCGCAAAAATGTTCAACTTCATTTTTCGATGTAAAATCAAACTTGCAATCAAAAAGTACTTCTGTGAAATTTTGATAAAGTTCACCGTTTTCAATTCAAATCCATTTTTAAGTAACTTTTTTGAAAATAGTCGCAGTTATTCATTTTTAAATTTAGTGCACATGTTTGCCCACTTTTGAAAAAAATATTTTTGAAAAGCTGAGAAAATTCTCTATATGTTGCTTTTTTGAACTTTGTTGATACGACCCTTAGTTGCTGAGATATTGCCATGCAAAGGTTTAAAAACAGGATAATTGATGTTTTCTAAGTCTCACCCAAACAACACACCATTTTCTAATGTCGATATCTCAGCAACTAATTGTCCGATTTTCAATGTTAAAATATGAAACATTCGGGAAATTTTACGATCTTTTCGAAAAAAAAATTTCAAAATTTTTAAACCAGGACTAACATTTTAAAAGGGCGTAAAATTGAATGTTTGGCCAGCTGCCAAATTTGTATCGAAATTATATGGACAAACTAATGATGCAAAATGGCTTCTTTGGGCATACCAAAGGCACCAAAAAAGTTTCAGCCGAATTAAAAAATACAAAAATTTAAATTTAAGAAAACAGACCGATTTCGTAGATAATTGCTCAAGTGCAAATATTTGACAAAGTCTCTTAATAGCAGGTGGCAAAAATCCCATTCTTTTTAAATCCAATCGATTGAAAATTTATCAAATAAGAAAACAATTTAAAAACTATAACCGAAGCTCTGAAAAAGACAGAAAAACTTATAACTAAACATGAAATACGGTATTTTTCTTAAATTTGGTTGACTAAATTTACCTGTAATCCTATAGACACCAAATTTTCAAATCATCACCATTTCAGGCAGCAAATTACTCGCAAAAACTCGAAAAATTATCCAAATGCTTAGTTTCCCAACAGAACCTGCAATTAATAAGGAACAATCCGGATTCCGGTTCCAACCCAGTGACCACTCAAATTTTGAACTAATTCCAATCTTTCTTTGCACGACGCTAGTCTATTAAACAAATTTAAACTTCAAACCAATCCAACTCTACTTGAAAGGAATTTGATAAGTATTCTTTATTATTAAATAATAACCTCTTATTTAGACTTGCCTCATTTGTCTTAATAACGAAAACAAACAATCAAATTAACTTCCTTTGGATGTGATTATAATCACATCCACATTAACATCTAACCAGTTCAGAGAGAGACCCATTCCATCATCCAAACCAGCAAAAGAGTGTGTTTGTATATCAATAACGGGTACGATTATTGCTTAGACCAAGTTTGCTGCTTTCTCCCACTCCCACCCATCGAATCCCAAAATAGTCGCTCCGAGGACCATTCAACAAAAACTCGAAGGGTCCTAAAAGATACCCCGCTCTTCGGATTAAGAGCAGAGCAGAGTTTACTAAGTCAATATGGAAAAGAACCCCTCATCACTTTCAAGGGGGGAAACGGGGTGAGAGGGCATCCCGAAACAATATCGTAATAATTCAATCAACTTAATCATAACTCTCTGATGCCTCATTTTATTTCGCGTTTCGTCCGTTTTGGTCGACTCCTTCGCAGAAAAAAAGCGTGCCAAGAATGGAATCATAATTGGATTGAACCGCCGCGGTTGTTCCTTACCGACGGAGAGTTACCTTGTTGCCAGATAGATTTAGAAGTGTTGGCAAAATTAGAGTCCTTAGTCAGTACTTGAATTTGTCAAAACATCCAGATTGGATTTCTGTGGTTATACAAACTTGGAATTTCGAAATGTAGTTCTAAATTTATTTTCTCCAACACGTTTAACATGGCAACCCTGCTTACCGGTGAAGCACTCAGTTTCTTTTTTCGCTGATGGAAGGAGAGACAAGGGTTCGAAGTGAGGGATTACATTGTTTCCAGATCGTTCCGGTTAAGTGTTTGATGAATATTGAATGCATCTGATTAGTCGAGCAGATAGAGCCAGGCACCCGGACCGACCGGGTCAGGTCAAAAGGTACCGGGAATAACGCAATTTGCATGTGTTTTTGCACCGGAGATCTTGATTAAACGCGCATTCAATAGAAAATTGATGAATTGGCTAGAATACACACCAGGTCTAACATGAAAGCATCATTCCAAATATGATATCGAGTGCAATCGAACAAATCAAAACTCAAGCAGAAATGTTCACCCAAATCCAAATTCATAAAATAGAAATGGCCATCCCGACGTCGAGCAGCGGTATTGATTAAATTGAAGGGGCGAAAAGTCAAACATAAAAGCAGTTGCAAATTAATTAATTTCGCATTCACGGGCACGGCCAGTGTACGTAGAAATCGGCGAAATCGAGCAAGTTTTTTCGAGAGCTTTTGTTTCTGTACTCTTTTTTTCCAGTGCTTGTAGCTCCTTCGTGACCTTTTTGGACAAGTTGAGAGGGTAAAAAATCATGATTTTTGATGAGGGGGTGTGAAATGGGAACTGAGTTATAAAAAAATAATAAAATGTATTTTTATTTGAATGAATGGATTAAAGAAAACATAATTTTAACCCACTTAAGCAGACAAGTCCTCCAAGAAATTAATCAGAGGCTCTGCAAATACATATATATCAGAAAATGAAACTCTGACATTACAATATGAGTCATTCTCCGCCAACTCACTCGAAATCGGAAAAAAATTGCCGTGACGTGGTAATGATATAGAAATTCTGTGTCAAAAGGACTTTTATTCAAAAAAATTTCTAAAACCGTATTTTTCATCGAAAAAATACAAAAATAGTTTTAAAAAATTCTTCCGTTTTTCTTATTTCTTTATTTGGCTGTAACAAATTTTTGGACATTTCATTTTTAGGAAAAATAATGCCACTCAGATTCGTGATCAGGGACAAAAATTACCCCTTAGGACAAAGTTTCACGCAAATCGAAGAGGGGTCGGGGAAACTGCTGTGTGAGTTGGCGGAGAATTACCCAGATGCAAAAGAGTTCAATTACAAATTGGTAGGATGGAGATTAAAAAGTACTAATAAGAGTTTAGACATTTTCAAAGTTCCTTTGCTAAGTAATACTCAAAAATTTTCTAAAAGCTTAAAAGTTAGTTGACTATAATTTCAACTGTTGTTTAGGCCGATGCAAATATTTTTCAAAGTTTTCGTCCCTCGGCGCAGGCCGGGGTCGAGGATGGGGCAAAAATATAAAAAATATAAAAATTGAAATAACAAGCCATAGTTTCTACATTTGCTTGGAAAAAGTTTTTTAAAATGCATTTTACACTAGTTCAGTTGTTTTGCAATCATTAGTTTAAAAAAATTAAGATTTGACGAAAATAAAAATTTTAGCAAAAAAAAACATTTTGCGATACTAAATATCTAAATTTTTCAAAAATTCAAAATATTTTTAATCAACCCAAACATGCTAAAAATTATTCTAAACGCAGGGGAATGCATTTTAAATTGATTTTAGCTGATTGCAGTTCAATTTCCATTGAAATTTTTAAGCTTTAAAGGGAGGGAGACAAAAACTTTAAATAAAATTTTTACCAGCCTTATTGTGTTTTTTCAATGCTTCCAAAATTTGACTGACTGCGTTTTCGGATACTTTGGACAATTTTGCATTCGTTTCTTAATTATTAGATTTATTTTTTTATTAAACAGAATTTAATCATTTCTTTAAAAAATATTAAGTTTAGGTAGAACAAAATTTCACAAGCTCTTCACAAACTATCCCCTAAAACAAATATTTAATGCAATTTTTATACGAGTTCAATTTTGGGAAATTTTACAAAATGTGCAAGAACCGAGCTTTCCTGATTCAAATGAGATTATAGGAATTTAAATATCAGAATAATTTCCTCAAATTTCTCTAAACGAAGACCACGGGGTCTTTTTAGGGGGTAGTATTTTTTGAGAAATAGCAAAAGAAACTGTTTAATGCATATTAAGGTTTGGAACATTTCCTTTTTTTTCGGGGTGAACGAAAATATTTGGTCGGAAAAAAATTAAGTTATCATCGTTTGAAGTTTTTGAACATTTTTCCTATGGGACGAAATTTCGCCTATTTAAATTTTGTTTTGTTCTAAGTCCACGTGGATCTGATTTATGGTTCAAATCATATCGTATCATTCTTATGGGAAATGACACAGGGATCATTTTTCCTGAAGCACGCAAAGTGATTGGAAATAAGGGAAAATGGTTGTAAAAATTGTGCACCCTCTTTTCCAAAAACCGCAATGTTTTTGATATTGATGATATTTTCAATTCAATTCGGTTTTATTTGTGAATAATCAAGTTACAATGAGTTCATTTAGGTACATAACAGAGTTTTGGTGTTCCTTTCAGCTGTGTTTTACATCGTATTTCAATCGAAAAATTATTACTTATAACTATGGAATAGACAAGAGTAAGAAAAAGTTTTCAAAAAACTTACAGAAAGTACAATGGAAAAAGGATAGATTGAGAGAAAGCTTAAAACTAGATCACAGACAAAAATAATCAATTATAGATGTGCTTGATCATCAGCTCCCCGAGGGCCAGAAATTGCTCCGCCTTGTTACGGCAGCTCCGAAACCGCGTCATCATCTCCCCCGCGAGAGCAAAGAACTCCGGCAGGGTAAAGAGATCTTCCCCGGTGACTCCTTGCTGGGCCGCATCGCCGCTACCGGCAGCGACCACGCTGGCAAACGAACGCCCCCATCCAGGAGGAATCGCTGGGTTGTCCGCTGGAACCGTACGCTGGCCAGCTGCAGAAATGGCTGCGCTCGTATTTCGCTGAGGAGAGTGGGACGCTGCTGCTTTCTTCTTCCTCTTTTCCTGCTCCTCGAGGTAGGCCTTGCGCGCGACGCATCCGCGGTAATTGCCGGTATGGTTGCCGTCACAGTTCGCGCACTTTACGCGCGGCTTAGTTTGTTCTGCGTTTTCCCCCAAGTCCGCCTTTCGTGGCAGTGCGCACGCCTCCGAGAGGTGTGACTCACCGCACTTCACGCAGCGGGGCCGGAGGTTGCAGTTCCGCGAACCGTGGCCGAATTTCTGGCAACGGTGGCATTGTGCTGCGTCCGACGGGTTCTTTGAGTAGAACCGCCAGTTTACCCAAAAACCGTCCAACGCCTTAGTCCGCCGCAGGTCTTGAAGTTTGACGGTGCCGCGGTCGAAGTACAACAGGTACAGTGTGTG
Source organism: Culex pipiens pallens (assembly GCF_016801865.2). Lineage (NCBI taxonomy): Eukaryota > Metazoa > Arthropoda > Insecta > Diptera > Culicidae > Culex > Culex pipiens. Next base: position 105,849,683 of record NC_068938.1, read on the forward strand.
TGTACCTGTGACTGTTGTCTTCCGCGAGAGGACTTTTATGTCTCGCGGCGTTATTCCGACACCCGAGAGGTGCTCCTTGAGGACGGAGATCGGGCGGTCTTGGTACCCCTGCAAGACGATCTTAACAGCGGTCTTCTGCACGGGGTCGAATGTGTAGAATTTGAAGTTTTTACGCTTCAATTTCTCCACAACCAGGTCGAAGTTCTTTTGGTCAAATGTGAACACTTGCACTGACGATTTACCTATTTTGAGGCAGTACACGAGGCCTTCCAGCTGCTCGTCAACATCGTCCGCCAACGTGTCCAAAACGAAAATTGGTGGTGGTCGTCGTTCCTTTGGAGTAATTACTTTTTTTGGCGAAATCACTTTCTTCCGTGTACGACCATCGTCGTCGTCGTCGTCGGTAGTGCTACCGTCGGTGTTGTTGTTGTTGCTTTCCTCGTCACTCAGTCTCGCGAACTTGTTACTGGTGGGAATGTTGGCGGATGTTGAAGCGCCATCGGTCGACGGATTGCCGGAAGTAGCTGAACGGAGCCTAATAGGGCTGCGATCCTGGACGCGGTAATTAGGGTGTAATAACTTGGGGTCGAATCCTTTGGCGCACACACTCCCCGGCGCGATGGCGGACGACGCGGCGTTGGTTTGTTTACCTTTTTGCACACGGCCGGTAGACGAACTTCGCGGGTTTTTCGAGGCCGCACTCGAACTGCCACGGCCACGGCCGGCCCTTGGCATGCTGCAGGAGCAAACTCGCGGCTAATCCCGGTAAATTACGGCGAAAAATTTCGAAAAAACGATGGAGCACTGAGCACTTGACTGCTGCTTGCACTCGTGCGTACACGGAGGACATTCAAAATATTTTTGACCAACCCAAACATGCTAAAAATTATTCTAAACGCAGGGGAATGCATTTTAAATTGATTTTAGCTGATTGCAGTTCAATTTCCATTGAAATTTTTAAGCTTTAAAGGGGGGGAGACAAAAACTTTAAATAACATTTTTACCAGCCTTATTGTGTTTTTTCAATGCTTCCAAAATTTGACTGACTGCGTTTTCGGATACTTTGGACAATTTTGCATTCGTTTCTTAATTATTAGATTTATTTTTTTATTAAACAGAATTTAATCATTTCTTTAAAAAATATTAAGTTTAGGTAGAACAAAATTTCACAAGCTCTTCACAAACTATCCCCTAAAACAAATATTTAATGCAATTTTTATACGAGTTCAATTTTGGGAAATTTTACAAAGTGTGCAAGAACCGAGTTTACGATCCAGCTTTCCTGATTCAAATGAGATTATAGGAATTTAAATATCAGAATAATGTCCTCAAATTTCTCTAAACGAAGACCACGGGGTCTTTTTAGGGGGTAGTATTTTTTGAGAAATAGCAAAAGAAACTGTTTAATGCATATGAAGGTTTGGAACATTTCCTTTTTTTTTCGGGGTGAACGAAAATATTTGGTCGGAAAAAAATTTAGTTATCATCGTTTGAAGTTTTTGAACATTTTTCCTATGGGACGAAATTTCGCCTATATCAATTTTGTTTTGTTCTAAGTCCACGTGAACATGATTTATGGTTCAAATCATATCATATCATTCTTATGGGAAATGACACAGGGATCATTTTTCCTGAAGCACGCAAAGTGATTGGAAATAAGGGAAAATGGTTGTAAAAATTGTGCACCCTCTTTTCCAAAAACCGCAATGTTTTTGATATTTTAATCATTGTAGTGATGAATTCTCTTTTGAGAAATATTTCTGGGCCCATTGAGTATACAAATTACTACAAAAAAGTGCAATTGGTTTGGTTTATGCTCAACTGTAAGTTATTTTTATTAATTTTGGACTTTATCCGAATCAACATATTTTGGTGTGTTTTGATTATAAAATGAACGTTTTCTGGATGTTCCAAACTTTCATATGCATTAAATAGTTTTCTTGCTATTTCTTATAAAAATACAACCTATAAATACCCGAGCGAAAATTCAAACTTTTTAGCTATAAAAATGTAATTCAAAAAAAATTGCATAACGATCGAATTTTGTTTCTATTCAACAAGCAGAAAATCCCATACTACTCCGAATTCCCTAATGCGCCATACCGTAAGCCTCCCAAGAAAAACTCCGTTAAAAAGCACCACACTCCCCCCAACAGCCAGGCCGCCACATTTCATCCCCCAAGTGGGAGCAGTCCGCCGAAAGCTCTAATTAAAAACTTTATGTATTTTATCGAACTGCGCACCGTGACAGAGAACAAAAAACAATCGAGCAGGAAGTGGGAACGTTCTCTTTTTTTAGTAGGTACTCAGCAGCGGGAAGTGGAATTGAAAGTGGTTATAATTTTAGATTTTTGCCTAATGTGAATGAAACTCTTTCCGAACGCGCAATTTTAAGTTGTTTTTTTTTTCATTTTGTTAGAAGCAAGAGTTGACTTTTTTTCTAAAAGGACAAATTTCAGAAGTTTCATTTTTATAATTTCAAACAGTGATTCTACAATTTAATTTATGTAGCTTTTCAGTTGTGCAAAATGTTCGCAATTCGTTTTATTTCTGAAAAAAAAGTTGAATCAAAGGTCGCATTCTTTTTTTTAATCTCGATTTAATAGCTCCCTCAGTTCCTCCGGGAAAGTTTATACTTTTGTCGCGTACGAAAGGTTTAGATACACTTTTGGGCTCTCACCACGCGGACGACCCAGCGACAGTTTTTAACCAATTTAGTGCCAGCGAGTCATCATTTGTTGGAGACTTTACTTCAGAGCAAAGGGACACGCTGCCAAAGTGGCCCCTCTGCGCTGGGATTCGCAATCGAGTCAAAAGTTGAACTTGCTCCGAGTGCGCGTAGCACACTCAGTTTAGCAAATTTTTAACATTTAAATATAAGTAAAATTCAACATGATTTCATTACTATCTCAAGATATTTTTTTTCTTGATTATTGTGTATTTTGTCTTCCAGTTTTCGAACTATTCTAAAGTTACGTAATTTTGCTTGCTTTTGCCCAAAGCTACTTTCTTTTGAAAAGTTTGTGAAGCCACGGCAGATCTACCTTCTTTTTGAAAACTAACTTGAGGTAAAAAGATAAGATGAACAAATAGTTTCAAAGTGTCTTCTTTTTAATGCAACTGAGTGTATTTGTTAAAAAAAAACATTTTTTCAGAGTTCTAGCACAATTTTCAAACCAATTGGGGAAAAAAGATAGAACACCCCAGAAAAAAACACCCTCCAGAACATCAGCCCAGTTTGCAGTTTGCCGCGAGTAGTAGTGGCAGAAGCAGCTCCAAGCTTCAACGTCACACATAAAGTACAATTAAAATTTTATGTTCGCACAGAAAAAAGTCATCTCGAGCGTGAGTAGATTTTTATGTTTTCATGCTTTTAATTACTGTGGCACAGTCTGCAGCTGTGTGTGTGCGGTTTTTCGGAATGCTGCAGTGAGGTTTGAGGTTACAATGTAGTAATTAGAGGGTTGCCGCGCAAACTTGTGGGGGGTGGAAGTTCAGGAGGGTGGTGAGTTGAAGCATAAAACTGAAATGCCTCCACGTCAGGAGAAGGCGGTGGTTGCTGGAAGGAGGATAGCGTTTAATTTGGTGGCTGGCTGGTATTTTGTGCAGTTGAGCAGAAAATGGCTTGATTAAGTTGACACTTAACCAAAAAAAGGCTACTGCTGGGAAGGGAATCGTGAATCGGTATGACTATGACCGTAAGAAGGACTTTAAACGGTTTTAGGCTTAGTGATTTTTCACGCTCAAAAATTGCAAATTTCACGGGGACCTTAATTTCAAAACACAAAATTTCACGGAAATTTCGCGGAACGTGAAAAATATAAAAATAACTATCAAAATCTTATGTTAAACTTATAAAAAGTACTTTTTATGCTTTATTATATATTGTTTTAAATAAACTTCAAATCTTAACTTTATTTGAACGTGACACTAAAAAAAACTTTTAGTAATTTAAAAAAAATCCACTTGGTTTATGGATGGGCTCTATATTTATTTTTAAACCAAAATGTAGGGCATGCGTATTGTCATTTATTGACCTCCTTTTTAATGTTCGACTAATATAACTAAACAGTTTTCGTCGATTTGCTACTATTTTATCGTTTACATTTTATTGAATTTCATATCAAAGCCAAATTCAACAAAACAATCTAACAATTAAAATAACTTTTTTTTGCGACATTTTGCCCAGTTGAAAATATTTTAAGAGTTTTCATCTCACTTTTCAAAAGCTAAATTTAAAATCAATAGGCAAAAATAATTTAATCTGTAACGAAATCTTCAAAATTTTATTCAAAATCCGAACAGAAAACTATTATTTTTTTAATTCCACGGGAGCCATTCACCCAAATAATTAAATATCGTGAAATTTAAACAGGTGAAATGTTCTTAAAGGTGACTTAGGCTGGTACAAATATTTTTAAAAGTTTTTGTCACCCCCCCCCTTCAAAATTGGCCCGAAAAATCAGGGGGCAAAAAAATATTTTTACAATAAACTTCAAAATTTCAATGAAAATTCAAGTGCAACAAGCTGAAATCAAATTAAAATACATTCTCCTGCGTTTAAAATCATTTTTAGCATGTTTGGGTTTATTAAAAAATCTTAAGGTTTTTTGAAAATTTTCGATGCAAAATCTTTTTTTTCGATAAAATTTTTGTTTTTGTCAGATCTTAGATTTTTTGAAAACTAATGATTGCAAAACAACTTAACTAGTGTAAAATGCATTTTAAAACACTTTTTTCATTTAAATGTGAAGACTATGGCTTGTTATTTAAATTTTTATATTTTTTTATTTTTTTGCCCCCCCCTTGACCTCGGCCAGGGCCGAGGGACAAAAACTTTTTTAAATATTTGCATCGGCCTTAAAAGATAAAAAAAAAACCAAATAGAGAAAAAACTTACTAAAAAAATATTAATTTAATGTAGAATAAACCAAGCATGAATCTTTTGATTTTGATGATAATCAAATATCAAATTAAATAATGGTGAAATTGTTATTACGGCTGATAAAAATATTGCTTAATTAAGTTAGTTTCCTAAGTAAAATTGATAATATTTTTTTTCCGGTTAAATCATTGACCGGAGGAAAAGGGAAAGATATATGTTTGCTTTTAATTGATTTCCAAAAAAAGTCAATAAAATTAAAAAAATCCGTGCAATCTTTAAAAAAATATCACAATATACTTGTTCAATCAAATTTAACAAATTTCGGTTGAAAAAAGAGAATTTATAAAAAAATTGCGAGAATATTTTCTTTTCTTTGACTGATTTTTGTTAACATCATTTAAGTTTTTTGCAGCATTCACTTCTTAGTAAATGTTCTATCAATTTCATGTTTATGCAGGTTTTGCTAACAATTTTCAAATGGTCACATATCACACTTTTCAATTGAAAACTAATAAAATTTATTTAAAAAGTCTTTTATGAATGAAATATTGATTATGTTATTATTTTAAAGAATTGATTTTTAGAAAATTGATAAATTTCACGGGATTTCACGGAAATCTTCAAATTTCACGAATTTCACGCTGTCCGCGAAATCGTGAAAATTCACTAACCCTAGTTATAATCTATGGTGGATATTTCTGCTTGATGTCCAGCTGATCCTAGCTACATAATTTTAGATTGGTGATAAAAATATGTATGGATAAAGAAAATGTATCCGATCGGTTTGAGTTTAATTTAATAATGTCCTAAATCTAATTTCAACTTGATGGCCGAGGGTTGTTTTAGTTGAGTCGTTAATTTATCAAAGTTTTGCTAATAAAATTTTACTTGCAATTCCAAAAAACCGCCGTTAGAGCGCGTCCACGAACAGGGCACACCCCTTTGTATGGGACGTCGTTTGGACCTCACCAATCTGTCTGAAAGGGGTTGTTTGTACATATAAAACTAGCATCTGGCCAAAATATGAGCACTCTAGGTCAACGGGAAGTGGGGCAAATCGGGACACAAAGTTTGAAGGTTCAAAAACGTCAAATTTTTTAAAAAGGCTATAACTTAGGCAAAATTCAATTAAATTTCAAAACTCAAAATGCATATGAAAGGGCTTAAAAAATGCAACAAAATGCAGAGAGAAGCATCCCCGTTGGTTAAATCTAAAGGGAGTTATTGGCATTTTAGTGAAAAAAAACATAATTTTCAAATTCAAATAAAAAAGTGTTCCATCCAGATATCAACTCGGTTCGACCTGCAGCTTGTAGGGGACATCTGAGACTACCATCTGAGACTGAGAACGCTTTGGGTAAGGTAGTTTAACATATTAAATAAACACTTTTACTTTTAGTGACATTTTCCAATTTTTTTTTTTCGTTTTGAGCGGTATATTTACTTAACACATTGATGATTGACATACAATTTCATTCAAAAAGCGTTTACCGGAATTGCAAAAAAAGTTGTAAGCAACTTGTTGCATAACATGATTTTTTAAGCACCCGTCGTATTTATTCAACTCGGTAAACCTCGTTGGATAAATGTACGACAAGTGCTGAAAAAATCTGCTTTATGCAACTTGTTTTCAAAGGTTTTAATTTTCCATTCTGTTTTATTTTTGGTAAGGAAAAATAGGCCATTTCGTTTCTCCAGAAGGACAGGAAAGTTGACAGTTTCAAAGCGGAATTGCAAAAAAAATGCATTTTACACCTGTCCAGTTGTTTTGCAATCATTAGTTTCCAAAATATCTAAGTATTGACATTTTTTTTTCAAAAAAAAAAGTTTTTGCGGCGCTGTACATTGGAATTTCAAAAAATTCAAAATATTTTTAATCCAGCCCAAACATGCTAAATATGATTATCAATGCAGAAAAATGCGTTTCAATGTTTTCAGTTGATTTGACTTCTATCTCATTAAAATTTTGAAGTCATTTGAAAAAAAAATTCCCCATGGACCAATTGTGAAGGGAGGAGGGGGCGACATAAACTTCGAAAAATATTTGCAACGGCATAATGCTTTGAAAAATAGTTTCAGTGAATTTTATTTTATTTTAAATTTCGGGGTGACCTTGATAGTCACCGCGTTTCTTACAAATTTCAGCCTAAAAGTTTTCGTAAGTAAAAGCCGCAACTTTTGATAGGGGCAGGGGGGGGGCAGAATGGCCCACCTAAGTAAAATGCGCCAAAAACCATAGAAAAACATGAAAACTTATGAATTCAGTGTAGTAGGCTTATGCTTTGGGATGTTCCCTTCAATGTTGTATACTTGGTTGATGAAGTTTTTAGCTTAAAACTATTTTTGAGCCACTTTAAAAAAAAGTTTTTTGGACTACTTTTTCAGGGTGCGGGGCAGAATGGGCCACCTTAGAAAACAAGCCATTTTGTCTAATAGAGCTTTATGACGTTTCGCATACGCACACTAGCGCACCATTTGATTTTGCTGGCTGACAAAATTTAACCTCACTTTATTTTCGTGTACGTACACGCAATACATACGCACGTAGATTACTCTATACAACGTTGAAGGGAAATAAGAAATGACTTAAGGTACCTTTCTAACATAGTTTCCATGAAGTTAGACCACTTTAATAAAAATAGTCACTTACCAAAACAAAGATTTTTGAAAATAATGTTAATATGTTGAAAAAGGACACTATTTTTACAAATAATCATCAAAACAACTTAAAAATCAACTAATGTTGCATTAAACGTTATTTGTGAAGCTACCAGGAGTGAAATAATCCATTTAATCCAAATTTCATAACTTTTGATTGTTTTTATAAGGCAGGATAAGGGTGGTCCATTCTGCCCCCAAGTGGATTTTAATTTAACACTTCCACCACCAAGCCTCTAAATGATTTCAAGGTTCCGTTGTTGTTTGTATACCTTGGTAGTAACATCTAGTATCGTTATAAGCATTGAGCAAACTTTTTCAAACAATCCAACTTTTCAGAAAGCTTATTTAAAAACCTCGAAATAAACAACATGGCGTGATTTTTCTAATAAATTTACATTTTTGCTCATAATTCCAAGAATACAATGAATTCAAACGTCGTTTTCGGTATGGTGAAGTTATTTGACGTCCTTTAAAAGACCCTTGCCTTAAAATTGGTCTAAATCCATTCTAAAGCCCAAAACCAAGGGTGGCCCATTCTGCCCCCCTGGTCCATTCTGCCCCCCCTGCCCCTACCTAAACATGTATAGGTCATCGCTGAAATTTTAAAGTTATCGTATAGTGATAAAAGTTGATTTTTATCGTTTCCGTAATTTTCCTGTTTCAATAACACTAAAAAATAA
>NC_068938.1:105858008-105923586 GCF_016801865.2 Culex pipiens pallens
TCATTATTATTGATGAGGTGGTGTGAAATGAATACTGATCAAAACAGCATACAAAGTTTTATTTCATTTTAATTAATCTCACAATAAATCAAACAAATCCAAATTGAATAAACCACCGGAACGGCTTTGATTGGTTGAAATTATTTTTTCAAAACAAAAAAAAACAGAGTAGAGAACTTTTCAAAGTTTTGAAGCATTCAGCAATTTCTAGAGTTTTGTGTCAATCGTGCATGGCCATGATTTTTTCATCACACTGATACCAGGCCTGAGAACTGTAAACTTTGCGCAATTTGCACCTTGCTAGAGTGCTGCGAAGTTTTTTTGATCACAGTGACTTTTGCTAACCACCACATGGGTTTTTAAAATGTCTGTGAAAAAGTCTGTAAATGTCTGTGCAATTGTCTAAAATTTGAATATAGGTATCAATTTACAGTCATGAACATCCATCCGAAATTGAGTTTTAGGCATATTTTTCATTAAATTAAAATATTAATTAAACGAAGTATTTCAAAAGTCCGTGCACCACAAAAAATGTCTGGCACAGGCTCAAATTTCTGTGAAGCACAGACAAATCAGTGCATCTGGCATCCTTGCTAACAACAAATCGACGTCGTCGTGCTATCATGTCGCACCCGCCATTTTGACGTTCCGAGAAAAACGCGTTTTAATGTTTGACCTTGAATAAACAAAAACGAAAGCACGCAATGTAAACAATAACAAACACGTTTTGTTTGGCTGACCATTCTGTGCATTGTCCCGAAGTTTGGTTGAAGTTGGTTGCTGGAGTCCCGAGTTATAATTAAAAATGTTTACGGTAGTCTAACTTTTACGTGCGTCAAACGCATCCTGACCTGAAATCCCTTTGCCCTTTGTCGCACTTACATCAATTTTCAGGGAGTGACAAGATAGCACGACAGGATTGAAACATCTTTTATATGTAGAGTGACAAAAATTTTCGGAGCTTTTTTGGTTTTCATTGAATATCTCAGGATTGAAATCGAATTTTGGGGATCTGTGAAGGTCAAAAGATGAGGCATTGTGAGCTGCACAAAATGGCGTTCTTAACTCAATTTGGCCCAAAATGCACGTACGACAAGTTAGCACGATGGCGACGAAATGAGAATTTGGAATAAAACAAGGTTCTGCTTTTAAAGAAAAAAAAACAGTTTGGAAAATCCTTTTGAATAAACTAATTAAACTGAAATCTGTTGCAGCGAAGACTGGCTACGACAAAACGGATTCTAAAATTTTATCTTTTTTTTGCCTTTTTTACTAAAGAAGTTTGAGCTCGAGCTTCGTAATCCAATCATTTCTCGAGAAATATTCTTTGGAAAAATTTGCATAAAATCATACACGATCGATTTTCGACGCCTGATCGATTGACAATGACGACCGTGTGAGGTAAAAAAGTGCTCAACTTTGAGGTAAGATGTTTTTCAGAGCCCATGTTATGGATTTAAGCTCTCTTGGGCGCATTTGAAAGGTGATGTGCTGAACCTGAACCAGTTTCATACCAAATTTGATTTTTTCTAACCTACATCTTCCCAAATTTTGATCCGTGCTGATAATGTGGACTATTTATTCTAAAAGTATCACACTCCAAATCGATCAGATTTTTTTTTAAATACACTGAAATTCATTTAAATCAAATTGCAAACTTTAAAAAAAGTATGTAATACTGAGAACAAAACAATTTGATATTTAATTCCATTTCAAATCATTCGAAATGTAATATTTTTTTTATTTTGCATAATTTCTTTTTATTCGAGCACTTATCGTTTCGAATATCATTCAAAGTTTTTTTTTAATTTGAACACAAATAAACGGAAAGTAAAACTTTTCTGAGGAAAAAAGTAATTGAGAAAAATAGCTACGAATGTTTAAAAAAAGCTAATAAAAACACAAACACCAATGTGTTCGAACATTAAAAATTAAAAGGTAACAACCTCATCATATTAGAGGTGATTAGAAAAGCCTATTGTAATAGTCTAAAATTGAAGCAAACTTTCTAAAGGGGTTACATACATGTATTTTTTTAAATATGAAATCGCGAAATTTAATATTAAATAAAATTTATTCAATCCACTTAAAAGATGATTTTCAATTCCTCACAAGACATATCCCGTGTGCAAGACGAAGCCCAATTTTAAAATTTAGCCGATTTTCAAATGTTGTATTTTTGAATTTTTTAAAAATGCAAAATTTTTAAATTGGGCTTCGTTTTTTCAAGACGTTAGGTTTTATTATTGCCTCGACAATGATACAACCAAATGACTTCAAATTTGTTTTGTGAATAGATGAAAATGTATATTTAAAAGTCCTGAAAATAGATTTACTTTTTTAAATTTTAATTAAGATGTGTTCCAAACCAACCTCTGATCTTTTGGCCGATTTTTATGTATGTGACCCCTTAATTTACAGTACTTTTTAAGAGATCTGAAATATTGAAGCAATAATAACTTTATTAAATCTTCAATTTGTTAAACATTTTTTTCGCTCAAATTACAAGTTTGAGTTTTGATTCTATCCAACACACAGAAAATCCCATATTACTCCATCGCCCCTAATGCGCCACATCGTAAGCCTCTCAAGAAAAACTCCGTTAAAAAGCACCACACTCCCCCCAACAACCAAGCCGCCACATTTCATCCCCCAAGTGAGAGCAGGCCGCCGAAAGCTCTAATTAAAAACTTTATGTATTTTATCGAACAAAAAACAATCGAGCAGGAAGTGGGAACGTTCTCTTTTTTTTTTTTGCAGTACTCAGCAGTGGGAAGTGGAAATGAAAGTGGTTATAATTTTAGATTTTTGCCTAATGTGAATGAAACTCTTTCCGAATGCGCATTTCAAAGCTATTATTATATTATTATAATTTCATTAAACATTGATTCTACGATTGAATTTATGTAGCTTTTCGGTAGAGTAAAATGTTCACAATTTGTTTTAGTTCTGAACAAAAAAGTTGAATCAAAAGTCGCATTCGCTTTTTTTTATCTCGATTTGATAGCCTCCACAGTCCTCCGGGAAAGTTCATACTTTTATCGCGTACGAAAGGGTTAGGTACTATTCTGGGCTCTTCCCACGAGGACGACCCAGCGACAGTTTTTAACCAATTTAGTGTCAGCGGGTCATCATTCGTTGGAGACTTTACTTCGGAGCAAAGGGACACGCTGCCAAAATGGCCCCTCTGCGCAGGGATTCGCAATCGAGTCGAAAGTTGAACTTGCTCAGAGTGCGCGTGTTACACTCAGTGTAGCAAATTTCATGTTTTCTGACAAAACTTTACCTGAAATCAATCGTCATCACTTAATTTTGAGCTTTTAGCACGAAATTTAAGTATTTTTTGCTTCCTTTGAGGATCAGTATTCAAACTATTCTAAGTTATTTTTTCAATAGAACGTCAACTTGCTTACTTTTACCGAAGGTTACGTTCTTTTGAAAAGTTTATTTAAAAAAAAACACATTTTTTTAATGTTCAATATCTAAAGATTTATCAACTGAAAATCTTTCAAATGCTCCAAACAAAAAATCAATGAATTTGTGTTCTACTAGTACATTTTTTTAGAGGGATTAGCCGCTCCCCGAGCAGACGGAAATAACTTGGGAAGGTCAGTTTTTGATATTGTGAGAAGATCGAAATATGTTATTGGGATGATCGGATTAGTTGTTAAAATAACAAAAATCAATAACAAAGATTTGTTCGAAGAATAACTTAAACTGTTATTATGTTGTTATTGCAATAACAAACCAATAACACAGAAGGAATCATGAAGGAATAACAAGATTTGTTATTTTGTGCGGAGAGGTGGAGCAGCATAATAACAAAAAATGTTATTGCACTGGTATGTCTCCATAACAAAAAAAGTTATTGTTTTGGTTTATTTATAATTTGCAAATAAACCTGCAGTTGCCATAACTCCTCTGTACTAGTCAGGGCTGTAGAGTCGGGTACCTCCAAGCGACTTTGAATCCATACTTTGAAGACAACTCCGACACTGGATGCAGGATATGACGTCAACGACGACTTTAGCTCTCCAAAAATACCCGACTTCACAGATTCCGACTCCAAGTAAAAGTTGCTGAAAATTAGATGAATCCGATGCAGTCTCCGAGGTCACACTCCAGCTCGAACTTCAACGTCAGCTCCGACTTCCTGGCTCTGTGAAAATAATAACAGTTTTTGTTATTCACACTTCAAAAATTCTCAATAAATAAATCAATTCCGTTAGCGAATATAACAAAATAAAAAAAAAAGAACTCTCAAAAGTTAATTTATCGGATTAATTTTAGCTTGAAACCCCATTTCATGGTGAAATAATGACCCCGATGAAATTGGTCAAAATTATTTCATAGTTCTAGCCAATTTTAGTAAAATCCCTTAGGGGGTATATCAAATAATTAAAAAAATCAACTTTCAAAATTTCAACTTTTTAGAATAATTTTAGCTTAAGGACCCCATTTCATGGCCAAAATAATGACCCCGACGAAATTGGTCAAAATTATCCCATAGTTCTAACCATTTTAAACTAAGTCCTTTAGGGGATATATCAAATAATTAAAAAAATCAACTTTCAAAATTTCAACTTTTTATAATAATTTTAGCTTAAGGACCCCATTTCATGGCCAAAATAATGACCCCGACGAAATTGGTCAAAATTATCCCATAGTTCTAGCCAATTTTAGTAAAATCCCTTAGGGGGTATATCAAATAATTAAAAAAATCAACTTTCAAAATTTCAACTTTTTATAATAATTTTAGCTTAAGGACCCCATTTCATGGCCAAAATAATGACCCTGACGAAATTGGTCAAAATTATCCCATAGTTCTAACCATTTTAAATTAAGTCCTTTAGGGGGTATATCAAATAATTAAAAAAATCAACTTTCAAAATTTCAACTTTTTAGAATAATTTTAGCTTAAGGACCCCATTTCATGGCCAAAATAATGACCCTGACGAAATTGGTAAAAATTATCCCATAGTTCTAACCATTTTAAACTAAGTCCTTTAGGGGGTATATCAAATAATTAAAAAAATCAACTTTCAAAATTTCAACTTTTTAGAATAATTTTAGCTTAAGGACCCCATTTCATGACCAAAATAATGATCCCGATGAAATTGGTAAAAATTATCCCATAGTTCTAGCCAATTTTAACAAAGTCCCTTAGGGGGTATATCAAATAATTTAAAAAATCAACTTTCAAAATTTCAACTTTTTAGAATAATTTTAGCTTAAGGACCCCATTTCATGGCCAAAATAATGACCCTGACGAAATTGGTAAAAATTATCCCATAGTTCTAACCATTTTAAACTAAGTCCTTTAGGGGGTATATCAAATAATTAAAAAAATCAACTTTCAAAATTTCAACTTTTTAGAATAATTTTAGCTTAAGGACCCCATTTCATGGCCAAAATAATGACCCCGACGAAATTGGTCAAAATTATCCCATAGTTCTAACCATTTTAAACTAAGTCCTTTAGGGGGTATATCAAATAATTAAAAAAATCAACTTTCAAAATTTCAACTTTTTAGAATAATTTTAGCTTAAGGACCCCATTTCATGGCCAAAATAATGACCCCGACGAAATTGGTCAAAATTATCCCATAGTTCTAACCATTTTAAACTAAGTCCTTTAGGGGGTATATCAAATAATTTAAAAAATCAACTTCCAATATTTCAACTTTTTAGAATAATTTTAGCTTAAGGACCCCATTTCATGGCCAAAATATTGACCCCGACGAAATTAGACAAAATTATCCCAAAGATCTAAACATATTTAACAAAAGAAAAAATAATAACAGATTGTGTTATGGACACTTAGAAACTTTTCCATTTGTGCGATTTGTGGTAATTTTATTTCTAAGTCAGTATACCGAACGAATAACAAATTTTGTTATTAGGAGAGTTTTTGAAATGTATAACATTTCCTCTTATTGGCGTGTTTTTAAACATTTTCAATATAATATCACTTCAATACCAAATATTGTTATTTTATCAGAAACTGTTATTAATTTTTCTTCTTGAAGTTGAACTTCAGGTTAAAATAATAACACTGTTTGTTATTTTAACAGGATTTGTTATTGAAATATTATGAATTTTGTTATTACCGTCTGCCCGGGTCATGCGTCCTTTTTAAAACTAACCCATATCATCAAGTAAGGTCGAACTAATAGTTTATGAGAATATATCTTATTTCAAAGTGTCTCGTCGTGTCGTGTCGTTACTGAGTGTATTTGTAAAAAAAGTTTTTTTATATTTTTTTATAGTTCTAAGTCCAATTTTCAAACCAATTGGGGAAAAAAGATAGAAAACCCCAGAAAAAAACCCCTCCAGAACATCAGCCCAGTTTGCAGTTTGCCGCGAGTAGTAGTGGCAGCAGCGCTCCAAGCTTCAACGTCACACATAAAGTACAATTAAAATTTTATGTTCGCACAGAAAAAAGTCATCTCGAGCGTGAGTAGATTTTTATGTTTTCATGCTTTTAATTACTGTGGCAGGCAGCATCCCGCACAGTCTGCAGCTGTGTGTGTGTGTGCGGTTTTTCGGAATGCTGCAGTGAGGTTTGAGGTTACAATGTAGTAATTAGAGGGTTGCCGCGCAAACTTGTGGGGGGTGGAAGTTCACGAGGGTGGTTGAAGCATAAAACTGAAATGCCTCCACAACGCCTGTCAGGAGTCGCGGCGGTTGCTGGAAGGAGGATAGCGTTTAATTTGGTGGCTGGCTGGTATTTTGTGCAGTTGAGCAGAAAATGGCTTGATTAAGTTGACACTTAACCAGAAAAAAGGCTACTGCTGGGAAGGGATTCGTGAATCGGTATGACTATGACCGTAAGAGGGACTTTAAATGATTATGATCTATGTATGGTGGATATTTTGGTTTTATGTCCCGCTGATCCTGGCTAAATATGTTTAAATTGGTAATAAACATATGTATGGATGAAGAAAATGTATCCGATCGATTTGTATTTTAATTTTAGAGCACGAATATAAAACCGATTCCTTCTAATTAATGTCGTATATCTTATTTCAACTTGATTAGTGAGCGTTGTTTTAGTTGCGTTTTATTTTTACTGAACTTTTAATAAAATGGGTAACAAGTATTTTTGGTTTTGATCTCAAGGAATTTCGTACATCAAAAAGTTGATCTAAGGTAGACAAAAGAAACCCCATCATTTTTTGTTTAATAATACGGCAGTTTCATGATGAAAATAATGAAAAAACTTACAAAAATATTATGGACACAAGTGTTTATGAATTCAAAAGACTATAAAAATATGTTCAAATTCAATATTTTTTCCAAAATGTTTAAAGATCTGCTCATGTTTGAAGTAAAAGAAATTTTTTTTCCAAAGATGCATGAACTAGAATGAATCAACTTGAAACAATATAAAAATATTATGTGGGTTAACCCACCGGCAGTCACAAACGTGCAGGTTGTACACACTTTGTAAGGGCACTTGTATGAAACGTCTAATTACGTGATTTCTGAAAGGTGAACTAATTGAATAATTGTTCATTTCCAAAGGAACAAGAATTATTTATTTGAATATAACATGTAATCTTTGTAGAAATCAATCAGTTCAATTTTTTTCTTCTGATGTTTTTTCTAAAAGCTGTTCAAATTAGAAATATTATTAAGGCCGTTGCAATTATTTTTCAAAGTTTATGTCGCCCCAAAATTTTTTTTCCAAAAACATAAAAATTTCCATGCAAATAGAAGTCTAATCAACTGAAAACAATCTGAAATGCATTTTTCTGCATTGATAATCATATTTCGTTTGAAAATGCATTTTAAATCACTTATTTCATTAAAATGTTACTACCATGGCTCGTAATTTCAATTTTTATACTTTTTTATTTTTTTTGCCATCCCCCCCCCCCCCTCGACTTTGGTTAGAGTCCAAGGACATAAACTTCAAAAAATATTTGCAACGGCCTAAACAAAAAAACCTGAGACCAGAATAAACTATTTCAAAAGAATTGAAATACTAAAAGTAATTCAGTCTCAGACTCGATTATCCGAAGCCTCAATTATCAGAAGTTTGGATTATCCGACGGTTAATCGAATCATGAACAAAAAAAAACGATTTTTTTATTTACTTATTTTTAACATCAAATTGAAATTCTGTGACCCGTTCTACACCCAAAACTGGCAGCGCTAGTCCGAGAGAATGATGGTCTCGAGTCGAGAGAATAGTGGTACCATTGACGGACGCAGAGAACACAGCTCGAGATGGGCGATAGAACTATTCTCTCGAGGTTCATTTGCAAAAAAAGTTCATCCGTCAAACAAAAAACCAAAAGTGTCGACAACGGGAATCGAACCAGAGACCTTTGACAAATCAATCCAATGACTTAGCTGCCTCGGCCACCACAGCTTGGTGACCAAGGAGAAGTCAGAAGTCGATGTATGACACTTGTTGGAGATTTATTGATTCAACTAACGAATGAACTCATTTGTTATGATGGTGTGAGTTGGTACCATTATTCTATCGATTTTGGCACTGAGCCCTCAATAAATTTTGAGAGAACGATTATCTCGACTCTGAATTTTGGATGTACAAAATGGCATTTTCAATATTTTATCACCATCATTTTGGCCACCATCATGGATTTAAATATTCTTATTGGGTAATTCTCTACCAACTCACACGAAATCGGGAAAAGTTGCCCCGACCCCTCTTCGATTTGCGTGAAACTTTGTCCTAAGGGGTAACTTTTGTCCCTGATCACGAATCCGAGGTCCGTTTGTTGATATCTCGTGACGGAGGGGCGGTACGACCCCTCCCTTCCATTTTTGAACATGCGAAAAAAGAGGTGTTTTTCAATAATTTGCAGTCTGAAACGGTGATGAGATAGAAATTTGGTGTCAAAGGGACTTTTATGTAAAATTAGACGCCCGATTTGATGGCGTACTCAGAATTCCGAAAAAACGTATTTTTCATAGAAAAAAAAACACTAAAAAAGGTTTAAAAATTTTCCCATTTTCCGTTACTCGACTGTAAAAAATTTTGGAACATGTCATTTTATGGGAAATTCAATGTACTTTTCGAATCAACATTGACCCAGAAGAGTCATTTTTTCATTTAGAACAAAATTTTTCATTTTAAAATTTCGTGTTTTTTCTAACTTTGCAGGGTTATTTTTTAGAGTATTACAATGTTCTACAAAGTTGTAGAGCAGACAATTACAAAAATTTTGATATATAGACATATGGGGTTTGCTTATAAACATCACGAGTTATCGCGATTTTACGAAAAAAAAGTTTTGAAAAAGTTACTTTTTGCGTTTCTCTTTGTTTCGACGTCCGTGTCTGTCGCGGGTGACCATGAACGGCCATGATCGATGACGACCACTTTTTCAAAAAAAATTTTCGTAAAATCGCGATAACTCGTGATGTTTATAAGCAAACCCCATATGTCTAAATATCAATTTTTTTGTAATTGTCTGCTCTACAACTTTGTAGAACATTGTTATACTCTAAAAAATAACCCTGCAAAGTTAGAAAAAAAATGAAATTTTAAAATGAAAATTTTGGTTCTAAATGAAAAAATTACCCTTCTGGGTCAATATAAATTCGAAAAGTACATTAAATTTCCCATAAAATGACATGTTACAAAAATTTTAACAGTCGAGTCACGGAAAATGGAAGAATTTTTAAACCTTTTTTAGTGTTTTTTTCTATGAAAAATACGTTTTTTCGGAATTGTGAGTACGTAATCAAATCGGGCGTCTAATTTTACATAAAAGTCCGTTTGACACCAAATTTCTATCTCATCACCGTTTCAGGCTGCAAATTGTTGAAAAACACCTATTTTTTCGCATGTTCAAAAATGGAAGGGGTCGTACCGCCCCTCCGTCACGAGATATCGAAAAACGGACCTCGGATTCGTGATCAGGGACAAAAGTTACCCCTTAGGACAAAGTTTCACGCAAATCGAAGAGGGGTCGGGGCAACTGCTGTGTGAGTTGGCGGAGAATTACCCCTTTAAAATCAAAAATATATTAAAAAGTATCACATTTCTATACAAGTGCTTAAAAGTTCAACTTTTCAACCCTTGTATCGTAAAGTTTTACTTTTCGATTCAGTTATGTTTGGTAAAGAAAAGTAAGCTATTTCGCCGTTCGAGAATTACAGGAAAAGTAACTATGTAGTTTCATGACGAAATTTTCAAAAATATGTTTTTGAAATTCCGATTTCCTTTTCCTGATATTTAGGCTTAGTGATTTTTCAAGCTCGAAAATTGCAAATTTCACGGGGACCTAAATTTCATAACACCAAATTTCACGCAAATTTCGCGGAACGAGAAAAATGTTGAAATAACTCTGAAAATCTTATGTTTAAATCACAGAAACAACTTTTTATACTACATTATAAATTATTCTTAAGTAAAAACTGAAAAAACTCACTGACACAGAAAAAAATGTCATAATGTTTTAAGGATCTCTATCTATATTTTGAAACAAAATGCAGGGCATGTTTATCCTCTTTTATTGAACTGCTTATTTAATATTCGACTAATGAAAAAAAATAAATCAAATTATTCGCTCTACAGCATTGCCTTGGCGTTCTCAATTTATTAGTCGAATCTCGTAATTATTGCGAGATTCGACTAATAAAGCTACACAGTTTTCGCTGATTTGATTCTGTTTTAACATTTTGATTTTTTTTTAATTTCATTTTGAAGCAATCATGTTCAACAAAAATGAGTAAAATAATGTGAAATTTCTGGGACATTGAGCTTATTCATTTTTTTAAATGTTAATCTCACTTTTCAACAAGCTAAATTTAAAATCAATTAGATAATTAATAAGAACAGAAAACTTTAAAAAATAGTATTTTTTATCTTTCCACCCAAATAATCAAATATCGTTAAAATTGAACAGGATTCAGAAAAATATCTGAAATGTTTATTAAATGTGGTTTCAAAGATAAAAAATACTCTTCATTTAATTATTTATTTAAAAAATTATTCATTCTTTTAATTCCTTTTGGAACTTTACCTTTCATATAAAATAGCCGTTAAAATTTTGATTGCAGCGAATGAAAATATTCCTAAATTTCGTTAATTCCTAAAAAAAAAACAATCTGAACAACTCTTTAAGTGGTACACATCAAGCTTTTCAAGTGAAAACAAATGAAATTTACTCAAATAGTCTTTATGGATGAATCATTAAATTTTTTATTATTGGAAAATGATTTGAGAAAACTGATAAATTTCATGAATTTCACGCCGTCTACAAAATCCTAGAAAATCACTAACCCTATATTAGTAATTAAACAAGGGTCGATTAAATCTACAAAAAAATAGTCATAAAATTAGTTTTATTCCTATTTGAGTTTGTTAAATTATTTTGAGAAAAATCGTTACAGTTTCACACAAACATTAAGTTTCACGGGATTTCGCGGAAAATGCCTAATTTCGCGGACTTCACGCTGTCCGCGAAATCGTGAAATATCACTAACCCTACTGATATTGTAATGTAACGAAATTGATTATTTACTATTAAACAAAATCCAGCTCTTGAATCGAAAAGTAAAAAAAAGCAAGGCAATCCACTCTAACGACCCCTGGGTCTTTTGTGGTCTCTGTTGCTGCACAGAAAAAAGGATGGTGACAGATTTTGTGTCTAAAAAAATGATTATTTTATCCCAGAAAATGATGAATTTTCATCAGTTTTTTATTAATATTCATCAAGTTCACATTTTTACACATTTTTTATGTAACATTACTCAAAAAAAAGAGGTAACATTCAACATAGCAAGTTATCAACATTCCAAAATTCAACTTTTTTTTTCTGTGTACTTTCTGCTCATTTCTAGGCGTCCGAAGGTTATGTGTGGTGAGTCACCCAAAACTTCTTTTACGCAAATGGACCGACGTTTTACTATCCGATAGAAGGCGTGGTCAGGCAAATCTCGTCTCGAAAAATGTCACCCGTCTGGAATTGAACCCAGGCCTAACTGGGATGAGAGGCTACCACGCTAACCACTACACCACCGGACCTGGCTAAAAAGTAGCGAAAAGTATTACTGACATATTCATTTTCAAAAGTGTTTTCGAAATTCCAAAAAATGTTGTACGTAACGATGTAAAATTTAATTTTTCAGCACTCGTTGGAGCCTCGAAGTATAAATGAACGACATTTGCTGAAAAAATCATCATTTTGCATGTTGTTGCATAAACTTGGATTGAGAAAAAGAGCCTGCATTTTTTGCTACCTTTTTGAGCAAGTTTATTATCAACACATCCCTTGCTTCTAATCCATAATCCTTCCCCTTTGAATGATGAAAACATGGCGTAATCTAGTCTGCAATAGACGCGAAAAGATTTAAATTATCTGAGAACTCTACTTTTGTGATGCAAGGTAAACAATTTTCCTCTGGTTTTTTTATAACGAAAAACTTTGTCTCACCATGCCATTAGGCAGATGCAACGTACAACTTGCCAAACACCCAAAAATCCTTAAAAATTTACGCTAATTTACTCGCCACTGTCGCAAACTCTGCTGCTGTTTCCCACCGCCACCAGCATCACAAACAGAACCCAACCATCTGCTGGCCTGTGCCTGTGACAATAATGCGGACAAATGGCGCTAAAATGATACTCACTCCCGTCGCCAGCACTTCCGCTGCTGGGACTTGACACCGCCGCCGCAGGACCGCGAGCAGGCCGTCCAGTTGCTCCACGGGCCGAAACCATTTCTTACGGTCACGTTACTGCCGCTGTCCGCAGTGTTCTGGTCCACTTTGGCCGTCTCCGAGGAGGAGGAGGAGGAGTGGGGTGCCACCCCGGAAGCGTCTTGCGAGGATCCTCCGTCGTCGTCGTCGTTTTCCGTGGTTTCGTTATTAATTACGGCCGGATGGGGAGCTGGTTTCCGTTTGACGTCTGCGGCGGCAGTGTTGCCAGCACTTTGCGTAGGAATGGCATCGTTATCTGATTTATAATGGCCACTTTTGCTGTTTGGGGAGGGAGACACTACCGGCAAATCATTATTTATGCGAGGCTCTTCCTGGCCACCGGATCCCAGGTTGGACTCATTTATTTTGGCCACAGCGACGTTAATCTGGACCGGACCAGGTGCGCCCGGTGTCACCGGCGGTATCTCGTTGGACGTTTCTGGGTCAGCTCCGGGCTGCTGCTCCTGGTCATCCTCATCGTCCACGATTGGTTGGTGATGTTCCAGCAATCGGGACTGCAACAACAATGGCGACGTCGGTGGTTCCCGATTTCCGGCATTGGACAAATTACCACCCTCGGCCAACTGATACCGGACCTCATTGTGGGGCGACGGCGTGGGAGTCACGTCGGAACCGGTGCCGTCGGGGTCAGCGAACGGGCGCAGGCCATACTCGTTGTCCTGGCTGTTTTGATTTCTATTGTCGAAATGTGGCACAAAGGAAATGTCATTCTCGGAGAGTGGTTCACGCTCGTTCTTGAATTTGATTAACTTTCGCAGGTAGGTCGTGCGCTGGGTCGACGAGGGAAAGCCGCTTCCGGGGATGGTGTTATTCTGGGTGGCTCGGCTGGCGGCTCGACGCTTTTCGAGCCATTCTTTGTGTATCTGAAAAAAAAAGAATAAAAAAATTAATTATGATCAGCTGTTGTAGGTACTTGAGCGGTTCTCTAGATACATTTTTTTATACGAAGAAGCCATTTTGTATTATGAGCTCTTCCAAACAAGTCTCCACACAAATTTGGCCATGAATTATGAAAGAATTTTTTTCTGAGTGTTATCATTATCATTAATCAAATCATTTATAAACTATTGATCCAATTTGTATTTTATTTAATTCTAAGTTTAAAGCAATTTGATCATTTTAACAAATAAGAACTTTTAATTACGACTAACAATTCTAAGGCATAAATTCAAATATCAAAATTAAACTGCACAAAAAGAGCTTTCGTTTAAAAATGAATAAATAATATCTTTGAAAAATACTAATTTTTCAAGTATATTTTCTATGCATTATACTAATGTCCAGTTGTTTTGCATTCATAAGTTTCCAGAATATCTATGTATTGAGAAAAAAATGTGAAAAAAAAAACAAATGATTTTGCGGTGCTGTACATCGGAATTTCATAAAAATTCAAAATATTTTTAACGAGTCCAAACATGCTATCAATGCAGAAAAATGCATTTCAGATAGTTTTCAATTGATAAGACTTCTATTTTCATTGAAATTTGAAAGTATTTTAAAAAATGGTTCTGGATTTTTCGGAAAAATTTTGAAGGCATAAAACTTTAAAATTTCAATGGAACAGCCTGAATTTTTTTAAAAATGCATTTTCCTACGCTGACATCATTTTTGGCATGTTTGAACTATTTTAAAATTATTTAGAATTATTGTGAAATTTTGCAGTACAGTACAACATGGAAGAAAACAAAAATGCTCGGATAAATCCTACAATTGGACTTTTTATCCTTTATGTTTTTATGTTTTTATGTTTTTATGTTTTTATGTTTTTATGTTTTTATGTTTTTATGTTTTTATGTTTTTTTGTTTTTTTGTTTTTATGTTTTTATGTTTTTATGTTTTTATGTTTTAATGTTTTAATGTTTTAATGTTTTAATGTTTTAATGTTTTAATGTTTAAATGTTTTTATGTTTTTATGTTTTTATGTTTTTATGTTTTTATGTTTTTATGTTTTTATGTTTTTATGTTTTTATGTTTTTATGTTTTTATGTTTTTATGTTTTTATGTTTTTATGTTTTTATGTTTTTATGTTTTTATGTTTTTATGTTTTTATGTTTTTATGTTTTTATGTTTTTATGTTTTTATGTTTTTATGTTTTTATGTTTTTATGTTTTTATGTTTTTATGTTTTTATGTTTTTATGTTTTTATGTTTTTATGTTTTTATGTTTTTATGTTTTTATGTTTTTATGTTTTTATGTTTTTATGTTTTTATGTTTTTATGTTTTTATGTTTTTATGTTTTTATGTTTTTATGTTTTTATGTTTTTATGTTTTTATGTTTTTATGTTTTTATGTTTTTATGTTTTTATGTTTTTATGTTATTGAAATAATCGTTTCAAAGTGAGATTGAGTGTTGCATAGTGAAATTGAGTTATTCATGAGAGTTCATATCTGATTTTTCATTTGTAAAGATGCTACGTCATCACCAACTGACTCAATTTATTACAACTAATAAGGAAGCAGCAACCCCTTTATACCCCCAAAAGCACCATTACTCGTGAGAAATTCTTGCCTGCTTGAATTGATATGAATGAGTGAGCATAAATTATGGGCCCAAGTTCCCGTTTTTGCGCGAATATCTTCGCGCGGTCATTATGAAGAATTTCCACAAGAATTACCCACGTGGGAGAATCCCACACATAGTATGGTACCTCAGACAGAACGCAACCATCGCGGTGGAACAAAAGTCGTAAATCATCCTTTGAAGCAGAAGAAACTGTGGCGTTTTGCCATCGATCGTCAAGTTTTCCCTTTTTTTTTCGTTCTTCGGCAGGGCCATCAATGTTTGAACGGAGATAGCAGCAGTGAAAGGGCGAAAAGAAAGCATCAATTTCTCACGAAGAGTAAACAAATCTGGACTCTATCAAGTTCACTTGTAAACTCCACTGACCGATGCTCATCTCCCAGGGTCATCGTCGTGGTTTGCTCGATGAAGACAACGACCGTTGGAGATAGGTCAGCATGGTGCTGACCTTACAAAGTGGAGCGATGGGTGTGGCTGGACTTGTTTAGTTTATTGATATGATTTTTTTTCTGTTTTAGTTTACGTCGTAAATATTGTACATTTTATAAATTCTTAAAGGATACAAAATTAACAAAAAATATTCGTTAATCAGTCTGGTTAAGGTTGATTAATTGAACCAAATGCAAACAGAGCGTGATGATTTATTAAAAATGAGAAAGAAATCAACACATTTTCAGATTCTTACTCCTCGCAATCCCAAAAGCAGACTTATGTTCACTCAATCGTGCGAAAAAGGGTTCATTTCTAAATCCACTGACAAGAAAAGAACTATAAATTCCAGACATTGTTTATACGCATTCACGCCAGCTCAAATGATTTATGACTAAGAAAGAGCTCCCAAAAAAAAGCGCGCAAGCACCATTTTCCAAAAATATGCTTCCGCACTCATCGGCAGCCAAAAACGTCTTTCATTTTTTGACATTCGGCGTAGGGCTAAACAGCGGAGAGCAAAATATTATGCAATAGATTCCGATGTGTCGGTGGCAGACAAACGAGTGGCGAAAAATGCTTTCCTTTGAGAAAGAGATCCCCCCTCTTTTCAGAAAAAAAAAGTGGAAGCCAAAGGATGGACAGGGTCGTAAAAAACTGAGCTAGACATGTAGCGTTGAACCAATAGCCATCAAATTTTAGTGCTCTTTTTTTGGAGTGGGAAAAAATACGCAAAAGTTGCCGGCCGGCTCAATTTTTAGTTCATGAAACACGCACCAATTCTCCGTCCGTCAGTCTGTTCTGTTCTGCATTGCTTAGGAATGCTTCTATGAGTGGTATTGTTATGTTTTGTGGCCCCGTTTTTATTTTGAAACGAAAGGGAGTGCCATTAGATTTGGCTAATTTGGACTATAAAATAAATGAGCGAAAATTAAGCGGTTCAATGACTGCACGCCAGGAAAACCGTTCAAGTTCACGGCTGTATCCGCTAATTGGCCGTGACATTGACTGCTTTGTAGTTGTAGTAAATAACTCAAATGTCATAAATGTAGTATTGTTCAAATCTGTTAAAATTTTGGTAAGAATTTCTGATTTTTTCAATGCGTAATAAAAAAGACAGTTAATCTCAACAAAAATAAAGAAATGCCAGAACATGGGGGATACTCAAATACACTTAACAACTTTGCAATTATTTAAGAATTCGGCAGATTTTGAGCATTTTAATTTTTTGTATCTTTTTTATTTTGCTCAAACTTTTTGGGGTCCTCTCCAGCTTTTATTAGTGTCTTCGGCATATTTGCAGGTATTGATGAGAACTATTCAAAATAAGTTGGTACAAGTAAAAAAAAGTTTTTTTTTAATTTACTGTTACATACATGTAAATTGTCAAAAATGTCAAGGGTTGGTATGAGTACACACAATAATTATAAATTTTAAATTTTTTTTCACGGCATTTAAATAAACATTTTCATATATTAACAAAATAAACATGAAGACATTTGGATGTACTATTGCCGAGATATAACTATTTTAAGTTCAAAAATCAAATCAAATTATTCGCTCTACAGCATTGCCTTGGCATTCTCGATTGCGAGATTCCTACTCCAAACTAGATGGCCGAAGGCTTAATTGTTGAGGCAATTGCAAACCTCTTTTTACACCTAAGCTTCCATCCATCCCGGGATTCAAACTGACGACCTTTGGATTGTTAGTCCAACTGCCTACCAGTGACTCCATTTTAAGTTAGCAGTTTCAAAAAACGGGTGCCAACCCAAGTAACATTTTTTCCAGGAGTTCTACAAGAGCTCTTCAAGATAGCTACAGCATAGCAGTTTGGACCGCGGTAGGATAAAACTCTCTTAAGTACTCTTCCAAACTCCTGAAGAAGTTTTGAAGAGATTTTTACCCTACCGCGGTCCAAACTGCTATGCTGTAGCTATCTTGAAGAGCTCTTGTAGAACTCCTGGAAAAAAAATTTACTTGGGAAGATATCTCAATACTGCGTTGACCAAATCGGCTCAAAATGTTTGTGAAGACTCACTAAACGGGTCCCGTGTGCATATAAAAAAATAAAAAATAAATTTTGGTTTTCATATGAAAAATCAACAATTTTTGATTTTTGTAATTTTTAAAAACCTAAATTTGACGGTTCGCTTTGCGCATGGCAAAACATTAAAGTTTGATCGTCTTCGACTCACTTAAATCATGAAATATCTTTATGAAACTTTCAGAAGTGATTGGAAATCATCTTTTGAAAGGATTTAATAAATAATCGGAAATATGAATTTTTGACCCTTTAAATCAAAACAGCAATTCCATTTGTAAAGAGCCTCAACCGAAAAAAAGTTCTCCGATCGGGCTCAACATTTTTCTGGGAGTTCTATAGCCAAAATAATTAGACTTTTTTTGTGTGACCATTGACTTACCTAGCATGGTGTGGTGGTTCCAAAAATGAAAATTTTCGTATTTTTTTGCAAAAACCACATTTAAAAAAAATCATACCGATTTCAGTTGTCTTGAATGGAAATTCTTTCTAGGAAAAATCTAGCCTTACATTTTAAAACGTTGAATGAAACTTTAAAATGTCGTTTTGACAGTGTCTGGACCAAAGAGCCTATGTCTGAAAAACATATTTTCATCGGATTCCTTGAACAATTTTACGTAACATAACGTCATGATTCGAATTCCCGGACGCTTCGAAACCCGGACCTTTCAACTTGTTTTATCAATTATTTGTATATAAGTTCGCATTATGAATGTCAAAACTGTATTATTTGATGAATTCTAACATCAATTTTCATTTAAAGTTTGTTTGAACGCTGTAGTTAATGCCAAAACAATTGAATAAAATAAAATAATAACTTTACCAAAAATGCGAAACATTTCAACGGAAATATTTCATAGGCGTCCAAAGCACCGGGAAGGCAAAGCAGAAATTTATGTTTTTGATTTTCTTAAATTCTAGCCATTTTTGTTATAAACTATCGATTGTTTTGATGTAAACAGCTGGTCTCAAACCTAAAGAATGCCATTCACTAACATATCATTCCAAATTTTCGCGATTCATTAGCAAAAACGAGTGTCCGGAATTCGAAGCAAAAGTATCCGGATTTCGAATCAGCTTTTATCAGTGTCCGGGATTTGAAGCACAACAAGTCATTTTAATTTTCAAATTCTGATGAAAAAATGTTAGAAAAGACATATTTTGCATGCATTCTCTTAAAACTGACTGTTTATACTAAATCCTGATGATATTTCTACATTTCCAACTTATTACATGATTTTTTGCCAGCTATAACAAAAATAATATGGTACTAAGTGTCCGGATTTCGAATCATGACGTTGTTCAAAAATGGAAGGTGTTCACTAACAGGATTCCTAGATATTGTTTTTTTGAAAATTAAAACTGGAGTTTTGGGCGCCACGCGTAAAAACGAATTAAAAGAAAACAGGAAACTTAATTCACTAAAACTGTGTTAACTTTATAATTTCTGTGATGACGTTTTCATGTTTGGATACCAAATGGTTCGTTATTAAAAGCCGCAAAATAACCCTGAATAAGCAGAAGCATAAGCATAAGTATAGGTGCCCACCCGCAGTTGCTACTCCGTTATTGACCAGGACCTCCAGAAGTTACATCCACGAGCCGTGGAAGATAAGTGGGAGCTATCTTTCCTCGCTTCGCAACTTCTCAAAGGCCCCTATCATGCTGATCAATACCGGCGCCGGCCACGACCAGTGGTAGGGTCACGGGGAAGTGGATGGGAATGTTAGTCCGATACTTGAGTGATAGAGACCGCCCAATCGACTGCATCTCCGACAAAGTATCACATGAGTTTTGAGGGGGTTAGTAGATGGGTATGAGGTCAGGATTCACGAGTGGCAGTGATGTGACCATGAGCATTTTGTTTATCGGCTGAAAATTTTAAATCTTAGGCAGCCGGCTGCGGAAAGATAGATTATTGATTATTTAAAAAGTTTTTTTATCGAACGCGTGCCAGCCGAGCAGAAGTGCTATGGGCTGGACTTATCAGTATATTTTTACTGTTTTTACAATTTAGATGACGCGAGCAAATTTCAAAAATAGTAAATAAATGACGCTTTACTCTTCATAAAATCGATAGTTTGATGAATTAATAATAAAACTTCCAGTTGGAATAAATTTTTACGATCATTTACGACGAAAATTATCGCGTAAAAACAAGACTGCGCGTTCCCAGAAGCACTGCACTTATGATGACATTATTCAATTATAATAACCACTCACCCAAGCACACAAACAGCAACACAAATAAAAAAATGAAAATAAACATGCAAAAACAAGACAGCGCGTCCTCGTGGTCAGCGCACTTATCAGCCGCAAAATAACCCTGAATAGCACAAAAACATTAAATTTAAAAATTAACTATTCTTTTCTAGCTTAAAAACTAACCCTGCTGGGTTAATGCATAAAAAAAGCATAATGAATTTCCTATAACATGATATTTCTCACATTTTTTTACAGATAAATTACAAAAAAATGGCAGAAGTTTTAAAGTTAATTTAGTTTTTATTTAATTAATAATAAGTATGTTTCAAAATTATTTGTACACCATCAAATAGGGCGTCAACTCTACAATAGAAATACCTTAGACACCATATTTCCAATTAATAACCATTTCAAGCTGCAAATTATTGCAAAAAGATTGATATAAAAAGACTTTTTTGCAAAGTATAAAGTTGCTTAAAGTTGACCTTGTTTCCATCTTTCAAATCAAAAAACTTAAAAACTAACACCAACCACACTGCAAAGCAACAAGTTTGCAACAACATTGAATTGCCAAGTCAAGTTCAAGCACCGTCCTGCCACATTTGACCCGAAAGCCATGAAAGTTCAGTTCTGCAGAAAAAACACAAACAACAAGTTGGAAACAAGTAATGCCACTCTACGAAGAACTCTTGAAACTCCCGAACAAATTCCTCTCGAAAATAGATTTAGTTTTTACTGATGTTTTGCAAAGCGAACACATTCGCAAACTAAAAAGAGGACGGCACCCAGTTTGGCATGCAGACAAAGTTTATCCAGAATGAGCCCAAAAATAGTGCACGTGGGTTTTTGGTTGCATGTGTGTGGTGTGGTTTCGTCCACATGATGAGAGCAACTTTTGTGGTAACAGTTTGTTATGGCTTGTTTTAAACCTGGGGATGCAAATTTGTCCATAGGACAATTAGGCATGTGTTTTTCTTGTGGAGTGACCTCATTTACATTTGTCGGAACGAAAATCTGATTTTATTTAGAAAAGAAAAAAATCTATTTTCAAGTCTCCATTGCATCATGAACCAATTTAGAAAAATGTCAACCGTTGGAAATGAAATTCAAATCGAAAACATATTTTCGCTTTGTCACATCGAACGGCAAACTTTTGCCGCCCCCCAAAATTGCGCCCGGAAAATCCGTATTAAAATAGCAAACAAACAAATTCTGCCTCGATGTCAAGTGCACACGTGTTCGATTCGGTGCTGCTGCCGCTCCTCAGGTGCATCAGGCAATCACGTTACACAGAGTCAGGAAATGTGCATGCAGCTTCCGGCGGAGCCGCGCACGCCGACAGGAAGTTGCACTCCTCCGTATCGTCGTGTATTTGAAGCCGGCAACAAGGGAGCGAAATCAAATAGCTGTTTGCCCGGGCAGGCAGGACCATGGCAGTTGTGTCGCGTAGATTGCACGCGCCACGTGTAAAACTTTTTAATTGCTTTTTGTGAAATTGTTTTCCAACGTTCAAAAAAAGAAATGCGCGCCACTTCCGGGGGTCCTTGGGAGGGTGGGAAGTTTGGTGGTGTTTTGTAGGTATAGTTGCAGTTTAATGTGATTCAGTACGAAGTGATAACCAGTTGAAATGAGCAGTTATCTCCAAAATTTGTATGACGCACGGTTATTTCAGAGAACATTAAGATGCAAAATTCTGCAAGTCTGTTATTTGATATCATGAAAAAGTCGTCTAGGTCTAAGGCCACTTTTTTAGGCAATTTCGAAGGTTTTACCTTCAGAAAAGTGTCTGAAAATTTAAAGATTCATGTAAAAACTCCACACTTGACCAATTTTGGCCTCCAATAAAAAGTTTCAAAACCAAATTCACCAAATATTACGCATTCTTTGAAAATACTTCAAAATCAAAGCTGGAAGAACCAAGACCCAAGAAGATCGGATAAATATCTTTTCTTTTAACAATTTGTCATGGAAATATAGCTACATGCTGCCCGGATACAAATTGGAGCACTGAACAATGGGTAATTCTCCGCCAATTCACACAGCAGTTGCCCCGACCCCTCTTCGATTTGCGTGAAACTTTGTCCTACGGGCCTCGTGGCGCGGTGATATTTATAAGCAAACCCCTTATGTTTACATATCAAAATTTTTGAAATTGTCTGTTCTACAACTTTGTAGAAGATTGTTACACTCTAAAAAATAACCCTGCAAAGTTATAAAAAACACGAAATTATATAATGAAATTTTTTGTTTTAAATGAAAAAATGAAATGTAGATTCGAAAAGTACATCAAATTTCCCTTTAAATGACATGTTCCAAAAAAATTTCATTTGAGTAACGGAAAATGGAACAGCTTTAAAAAATTTTTAAGTGTTTTTTTTTTCGATGAAAAATACGTTTTTTCGAAATTCTGAGTACGCCATCAAATCGGGCATCCAA
Organism: Culex pipiens pallens; assembly: GCF_016801865.2. Taxonomy (NCBI): domain Eukaryota; kingdom Metazoa; phylum Arthropoda; class Insecta; order Diptera; family Culicidae; genus Culex; species Culex pipiens. The sequence goes on from NC_068938.1 coordinate 105,880,348, forward strand.
TTTTACATAAAAGTCCATCGTGAGATATAAAAAACGGACCTCGGATTCGTAATCAGAACAAAAGTTACCCCTTAGAACAAAGTTTCACGGAAATCGAAGAGGGTCGGGCAACTTTTCCCTATTTCGTGTGAGTTGGTAGAGAATTACCCCAAATCAAAACTTAGAGTATTTCATTAGAAAGTTATTCTTTCATAAAAAAAATCCACGTTAAATTGACAGCTGACTGAAAAGTTGCCAGCAGGGTTGTAAAAATATCAAACATTCAGATCTTTCATGTATGTTCAATAGGGTGCCCAGAATATGGGACTTTTTTTCAAAACCTCGCTCCACAAGCTGAATATTGTTCCTTGACCTATTTTAGGACACTGGGCCAAATATGAGCAAAATCGGTCAACATTTATCCATTGATACTTGGAGGTGAAGTTTGTATGGGAAAAATCGAAAAAATGTATGGAAAACCCAAGTTTCTTACGGTTTGGTCTGCACGGTGCGCTACTTCCATCCAAATATTCCCAAAAGTGAGATTCTTATTGAAAATTTATTGCTCTACACCTTTGTAGAACATGTTAAAACTGTAAAACTCGATCCTGAAAAGTTATTAGCGATTTAAAATAGTAGTTTATGCAACAAGTTGCAAAAAGAAGATTTTTTCAGCACGAGTCGTACATTAATCCAACGAGGTTCACCGAGTTGGATAAATACGAAAAGTGCTGCAAAAACAAGTTTTGCAACGAGTTCCATACAACGCTTTTTGCAATTCCAAAAAACACACTGAGTGAAATTTGAAGTCAAATTTTCATGTATTTTGTCAATAAATCGTTTAAATCAAAAAAATGTTGAAAAGTGTTACTTTTCGAAACAAGTGCTGAAAAGTTCAACTTTTCAGCACCCATTTCAGTGCTGAAAAGTAGAACTTTTCAGCATTTATTTTGAAAAGTGTTGCTATTCGATTCTGTTATTTTTGGTACAGTAAAGTAGGCTATTTCGTTGTTCAAGAATGACAGGAAAAATAAGTAGTTTCAAGATGGAATTGCAAAAAAGTCATTTTTGTATGATCCCGAGCAGGGGTAAACAACACGGGAATACCAAATTTTGGTATTACTTGGGCAAATAACAGCGACCAAAATGTGCCCTTGGTTGCCCAGTAATAGATGGTAAAATACCATGAAATCATACCAAAATCTTGTATGTGTAAGGGCACAACAATACCAAACCATGTTATTCCAAGGGTAAAATAATACCTCAAAATAAAGCCATTTCAATACCAAGTTGAGGTCTTCTGGATTTTTGAACATTGCTTGAATACCAAAACTTGGTATTGCCATGGTTTTATTTTTAGGTATTCCCGCGCCCTTGGAAAATCATATTTTAGTATTTCTGTGGTTTTTCACATACATGATTTTGGTATAATTTCATGGTATTTTACCATCTATTACTGGGCAACCAAGAGCACATTATGGTCGCTGGTATTTGAACAAGTAATACCAAAATTTGGTATTTTCATACCATTTTTAGTGCAGCAGTTGCAGTTAGTGAAAAAACGGAAATTATTCATATGCAACAGCCAAATCTACTCACCTGATGATTCCATGTTGTTATTAGTGATATTCTTCACCACACCGAATGCATTTGTCATTGATGAACGGCCTGTGCTTGAAGTTCATGAAGCTTCTGAAAAATAACAAGATTGAAAAATAAGTATTATTAAAATGAAACTGAATTGAAATTCACCAAAATTCATTAATCTGTCGATTGACTCGTTTTTCAAAGTATTTGGTTATCCCGACTTAGAGATATTTCAACGTTTTTGAAAAAAATATTAGTGGGTATATCACACTTATTTTTAAAATCATCTTTAACATTTTTGGGTTTCAAGTCATTTTAGCGCAAAATTAATTAACTCGTAAAATTTTTTTAACAAATTTCCCATAGTTTCAGAGAAAATTGATGAAACCTTTCAATATTCAAATAATACCAAAATGTGCCATCCTGACTTAGAAAATTTTCCACAATTTCAAGTCATTTCTGTAGGGGGTATATCAAAAATGTTTAAAATCAAGTTTGAAATTTCCGGTTTTGAATGAAAGCATTCGTTTTGAGACATCATTTTAGCGCAAAATTTATTATTTTGTCAAAATTGGTCAAAATTTTTCCATAGTTTCAGAGGAATTTGATAAAACACTTTAATACCAAAATAATACCAAAATGTGCCATCCTGACTTAGAATATTTTCCACAATTTCAAGTCATTTCTGTAGGGGGTATATCAAAAATGTTTAAAATCAAGTTTGAAATTTCCGGTTTTGTATGAAAGCATTCGCTTTGAGACATCATTTTAGCGCAAAATTAATTATTTTGTCAAAATTGGTCAACATTTTCCCATAGTTGCAGAGGAATTTGATAAAATACTGTAATACCAAAAGAATACCAAAATGTGGTGTTCGATCATTGACAAATTCTGCAATTTTGCAATATCAAAACAATACCTTAAATTGGTATGATACCACATTTTGCTCTTGCATAATCCTTAAGACAAATTTTAAAGGGTCCAGGAATACCAAAATTTGGTATTGATACCAGAGAAAGGTATTATTACGCATTTCCCTTGTTATTTACCCATGCTCGGGGAAAAACACTTTTTTCACCAACTTTAGGCTCGAGTATCAATGGGTTAATCTCATCCAATTTCGCTCAAAATTTACACAGATGCTTAAAATAACCCAAAAACCTGTTTTTCGCTTGTGGAGCAGGGGGTCATTTTTTCTGGGCACCCTAATGTTCAAATATTACATCCGTGATTAAATCTTTTCCTCTCTCATCCCTCATTCACAATCAATCCCCCTCAAGAGCATAGCCACAAAAGCCGCCCCAAAACAACATTTTCCAACGCAGTTTAACGATACGTAATGCGTGGTCGGTTCCTGGTCCTCCTCTCGCGTTATTTTATTGCGATTTTTTGAAAGAACAAAAGAATCTTCGGCGAGTGTTCGTGAACGAAGAACAGAAAAGAAGTGATAGAAATATAATGCTCAAGGGGACCGACCGGGATTTGATCCATGAATCTCCTGCTTAAGAGACAGAAGTCGCAACCCACGGAGCCGGTTATTTATATATTTCACTTTCTACAACAAAAACTTCATTTTGACCAACTTTACCTCATTATATTTTTTTTAATGTTTGAGATGTTTTAGACCATTGCAAATTTTATTTCATGTTTTCGTTTACCTCCCTTACACACTGCCTAAAAAATCAGAGTGCCAACAAATAATTAGTTAATTATGTCCCTCAACTCTCACCAAAGTAGAGGGGGGCAAAAACCAATTATAAAATGAGATTACAAAGCCACGGTTTCAACTTTTGAATGAAAAAAGTGTTTTAAAATGCACTTTACACCTGTCGAGCTGATTTTTCGCGCCGACCTTGAGGGGGAGGAGGTGACATAAACATAAAAAATACAGCAACGGCCTTATTTACTTTAGAAAATAGAATTCTTCATAGAAATTTGCACTATTCAGAACACACTGAATAACACTTATTTATGCCCTAGTAACATTTCAGGTTTTAAGTAGGCAATAAAAGCCTATTTAGATCGTTTGAGGGTTTTCAGAACCACCATAAAACCTGTAAAGTTGAAAATGTTACTATGGTGCACTACAGACTCCCCTAGAACCGAAGGACAAAAGCTTTTAATTAAATTTTACCAGTTTTAGTGGAATCAAAATTCAAACTTCTGAGCTGCATGACGGACGCTTTTGGGTCGGACCGTTTTGGACATTTTTCTAAGTTTATGTCAAATGTTGAAACCATTTAAATTTTTATACTTACTCCAGAAAAATCTGTAATGGTTGTAACTGAAATCAGAAGCATAATTTTAGTCTTCGTCACATAAAAAACTTCAACATTACTTTTCGTTCCAATAAACTATATGGTCACAAAACTAAAGCAATTATTTTGGGAAGACCAACCTTTTAACCCAATAACATAGCTGTTTGAAAAGAAACAACTCGAATTTTCGTTCTATCATTTTTTCTCAGAAAATTATGCTAGCTATTATAGCTGATCCTGCATGAAAATACTAACAATAAAAATAAAACAATAATCTCATATCTCAAATTTAATCTCGTATCAGAAGTTTCCATGAGCCTAATTGAATGAAAAATTAAATAGAAATTTATTAGAGCAAAAAATACTTAAGGAAAAATCACTTTAGTTTTTTGCACTGTGGAAATATGGCTTTTCTTATTAAGTTTAAGCTTCCACTGCTCTCTGCATTTGACATGCCTTTAAAAGCCACATTAGAATGACTCTGCCTCACTTTGCCGTTTCCTAGTCCACACAGTCCACAGTCTAAATGTAGGTGAACTATTTATTAGCTGCTGCTTCTGCCCCTTCTGACATCGGGAAGGGCACACTTCTGCGCCTCAGCTGGGGTGAAACCACATAACTCACGTGTGTATCGGCACAGAGTGTGGCTCGGGCGCAGATTCGACTGGTTCCGATTCCGGCATTGTTCGGCGCTAATGGACCGGAAAAAGGGCCGCTTAGAATGTTGAACTTCAGCAGCAGCAGCAGCAGAAGCAGCATTGCAGGCAGTGCATTAGGAAGTCAGTGCGGGTTCAATTATGTTTGGAACTAGGTCACTGGGGAACGCTCTAAACGCTGCAATAATGGGTGGAATATGGTAAATGAGGTAATTTTAATTGAGGTTTGTTAAAGGGGTGCTCTGTGGTATTCGAGGTGCAATCTTGTTGAAATTTACATAATTTACTAATTTCAATGTTACGCACGGTTTGTTTCATTTATTACCTCTTCACTTCTTTATTTCTAATATTTTGACAAAGTTACAGTCTCGAATTGCTCGTTCTTCAACTTTTTCATAGCACTGATCAAAACAAGTGTACAATGTTTCAACAAATTGGAACCACCGAGGGGTACTTAAACGGCCTTCAAAAGCTCCATCAATTATGGTGTTTCGGGCACAATAAATCTCAAAGTTTTTCTTCCCATGCTAAGTTGTCCTCCAGGGCTCTTCACGCTGACTGCCGAATCGATGTCCTCCCCTGCACATGATATCAACTAAAAAGTGTACTTTCGTTGTTGAAAATCTGGTACGTTATTTTTTGCCGAAACTCATGAAAACTGTACTCTGTGCGCTACAAGGGAATAAAAACTTCCTTCTGCAGGTGGTGTTTGGACAACAACAACAACAACATCCCCATCCTCTTTGGGAGTACTATGTATGCCAGAGAAGGTAAACAAAGCGCCAAAAACAGAGACAAACATTCCCACGAACACCTTCATCATCTTCCTGCCAAGCGTATGCAGGTTTTCATGGAGTAATTTGGGGAAAATCCAGTTTGGACTATCGAAAATCTCCGCTCACTCCGAGTTGCACCAATGAATGTACTCAACAGTTCTGACAGGTAGTCTTGCGCTAAAGTATAGCTTCTAATACCTTCAGGTCCCTCGATGCTCCAGCACAGACAAAAAGAGATTTTTTTAGAGAAATTAGAGAAAATTGTGTGTTAGGGTAATTGTGTATTTTTTGTATTTTTGTATTTTTGTATTTTTGTATTTTTGTATTTTTGTATTTTTGTATTTTTGTATTTTTGTATTTTTGTATTTTTGTATTTTTGTATTTTTGTATTTTTGTATTTTTGTATTTTTGTATTTTTGTATTTTTGTATTTTTGTATTTTTGTATTTTTGTATTTTTGTATTTTTGTATTTTTGTATTTTTGTATTTTTGTATTTTTGTATTTTTGTATTTTTGTATTTTTGTATTTTTGTATTTTTGTATTTTTGTATTTTTGTATTTTTGTATTTTTGTATTTTTGTATTTTTGTATTTTTGTATTTTTGTATTTTTGTATTTTTGTATTTTTGTATTTTTGTATTTTTGTATTTTTGTATTTTTGTATTTTTGTATTTTTGTATTTTTGTATTTTTGTATTTTTGTATTTTTGTATTTTTGTATTTTTGTATTTTTGTATTTTTGTATTTTTGTATTTTTGTATTTTTGTATTTTTGTATTTTTGTATTTTTGTATTTTTGTATTTTTGTATTTTTGTATTTTTGTATTTTTGTATTTTTGTATTTTTGTATTTTTGTATTTTTGTATTTTTGTATTTTTGTATTTTTGTATTTTTGTATTTTTGTATTTTTGTATTTTTGTATTTTTGTATTTTTGTATTTTTGTATTTTTGTATTTTTGTATTTTTGTATTTTTGTATTTTTGTATTTTTGTATTTTTGTATTTTTGTATTTTTGTATTTTTGTATTTTTGTATTTTTGTATTTTTGTATTTTTGTATTTTTGTATTTTTGTATTTTTGTATTTTTGTATTTTTGTATTTTTGTATTTTTGTATTTTTGTATTTTTGTATTTTTGTATTTTTGTATTTTTGTATTTTTGTATTTTTGTATTTTTGTATTTTTGTATTTTTGTATTTTTGTATTTTTGTATTTTTGTATTTTTGTATTTTTGTATTTTTGTATTTTTGTATTTTTGTATTTTTGTATTTTTGTATTTTTGTATTTTTGTATTTTTGTATTTTTGTATTTTTGTATTTTTGTATTTTTGTATTTTTGTATTTTTGTATTTTTGTATTTTTGTATTTTTGTATTTTTGTATTTTTGTATTTTTGTATTTTTGTATTTTTGTATTTTTGTATTTTTGTATTTTTGTATTTTTGTATTTTTGTATTTTTGTATTTTTGTATTTTTGTATTTTTGTATTTTTGTATTTTTGTATTTTTGTATTTTTGTATTTTTGTATTTTTGTATTTTTGTATTTTTGTATTTTTGTATTTTTGTATTTTTGTATTTTTGTATTTTTGTATTTTTGTATTTTTGTATTTTTGTATTTTTGTATTTTTGTATTTTTGTATTTTTGTATTTTTGTATTTTTGTATTTTTGTATTTTTTTTAATTAGAGTGACCGGTCTACTTTTCTAAGACCCACAGGTTGCATTTCGCAGTGTTCTTCATCGTGGGGATAAACTGGATGACTGGGTACCCCAACCATGGATAAACTGCCACAACCAAACAATACTGCGCAGCGCTTGGATGCTGGTCTGGTGCTACCGTTTGGCTCATGTGAAAACAAAAATTTCTGTTACGCCACGTGATAAGATACTGTTTAATCTCTCCTCCACTGCCAGAGAGTACCGAATCTGTTTCGCACTGGAACCTGCAATCTACTTCTACTTGTGCTGCTGCTGCTAGCTGGATGGCTGTTGGCTGTTGATAAACGAATGAATTGCGGAAGCTGGAACTAAAAGAGTGCGCTTCACGAGATACCGTTCGTTGTCTCCCCGGGTCTGTTTGTCTGTCTGTTCAGAGGGGGGTATTTTCCGGGGCGACGTTAATGCAGAGTAAACGAGAGTGAAAAGTGTGAAACTGGCAGCGTAATTTGAAATGCTGAACCGCATACCTGTCATATCTGGTTGCTTCAGACAAAAATGGTAGAAATGAACCATTTCTATAATGTTACTTTGCATATTTCCAATGTAAGAATCAAGCTATTTCAGTAAAAACAAATCAAAAGGTTTTTTTTAAAGGTTCAATAAACAATATTTTTAATTTCCGCATTTTGGATGTTTTTGAAACCGTCAAAGTCAGGGTATTTTAAACACCAAAAAAGCACTAAAATTTTGGCATTCAAAAAACTCCAGAATTTAAAATATTAACTCTTTGTAAAGAATGAATCAACTTTGCACAACGGTGAGATTAAAGTGGATGGAAATGTGCTGCTGATTGATTACCCATTTGTTTGTTCGAGTCTTTTTGGGGTGAATTTCTGATAGTGTTTTTATTGCTAACCCTCGCGCAATTTTTTTCTCATCATTTTAGGATTGAAAAAGGTTCACAAGAGCACCTGTGCAGTCACTATTTGCAATAAACTCGAATGTAATTTCCAAAAATATTTGTTATTGAGGGACTAGACCTGAGGATCTCATGTGAATTTCATCCATCACAGTAGTATACAAAATTAACAAAATGAGATTAATTTTTTAAAGCAATTAAATTTATTTATTCATCCATAGTTTTCGTAAAAAATAAAAAATCAATCAATTGAAACCAAATTACTTATAAACCCAAAATTCAGAGTCGAGATAATCGTTCTCTCAAAATTTATTGAGGGCTCAGTGCCAAAATCGATAGAATAATGGTACCAACTCACACCATCATAACAAATGAGTTCATTCGTTAGTTGAATCAATAAATCTCCAACAAGTGTCATACATCGACTTCTGACTTCTCCTTGGTCACCAAGCTGTGGTGGCCGAGGCAGCTAAGTCATTGGATTGGTTTGTCAAAGGTCTCTGGTTCGATTCCCGTTGACGACACATTTGGTTTTTTGTTTGACGGATGAACTTTTTTTGCAAATGAACCTCGAGAGAATAGTTCTATCGCCCATCTCGAGCTGTGTTCTCTGCGTCCGTGAATGGTACCACTATTCTCTCGACTCGAGACCATCATTCTCTCAGACTAACGCTGCCAGTTTTGGGTGTATCTTATAAATTTAGACGACTCCTTATCAGTTGAAGTCCGGACACTAGTGGTGTTCCAAAAAGCATTTTTTAACACTTCAAACTCATCAATCTGCCGATTCCAGTATCCATTTTTTTAAATCTCTTATCATTGGTTTTAAGACAACCGAACATCAATCGGGTGCCATAATTCCAACATCACGCGTTCCGCTTCCAAGGTCGTTTCAACATATCATGCTCAGCTCCACCACATATGATAGGGCCTATTCGAATGGCAGATGCTAAACCAAGCATCGCACGTGGGTTTCTGCCAAAACATAATTGAGAACGATTATTTTAAATCACTCCGAGAACTGAGTGAGGCTGAGCAGCGAAAAAAAAACGACTTCACCACCATCGTCGTAACGATTTATCATTCATGCGGCACGCCGTTTCGTCGAGGAAAAAGAACGTCCAAAAAATCAAGAAAAGTGGCGTGGAACTTTTTTCGCTTCTCGGGGAACCAGGAATAGGGTGGGTGGTCCTATTATTGGTATTGTTTATTGAATTGTTGATTTGCGATTTTTTTTCAACCAGAATCCATTTGTCATTTATAAAAATCGGATGAATGACCAAATGTAAGTCCCCCAATCGTATTGATTTTTTTTTGGCGTTTGAAAAACTGCGTGCCGTTTTGCCCAAAAAATGGAAGTGTGTTCCAGAGTGCGTGCGTGCGTTTGTGCGTGTGTCTGCTTTGACAGCCGGGATAAATGTGATGATCATCATTATTATTATTATGATGATGTTTGAAGATATTTACGCGTCGTGCGTGAACAAAGTGCCAAAACAAGCGCCATCATTGACGTTGGTTTTTTTTCTTCTCTGGTGGCGCGGGTCAAATGGCAAAAACAGTGCGGGTGTAATATTCAACAGCGAAGAGTTATAGCCGCTTTAAGTCATTGATACTTACTTGGACGTTTATAGCAGGTCAAAAGTATGTTACATTGAGGACGAAATTTGTTACGAGGGAGTCCAAATACGTCAGAAATAATCGAATACACAGCTTTCGATGTAAGTAAAGAATATAGAATGAAGAAAATCAGGTTTTAAAGTCACTAGTCTCTCAAAATAATTGATTTCAATATCATACAGATTTTGAAGAAAAATGTTTGCCTTTTCAAATTTCCATGAAACATCGCAATTGAAAAAAAGTATCGATTTCTTTCACTTTGATGCACCAACCCATTGACTTCAAAACATCTGATTGAATTTAAGTATATTTATTTTGCATTTTAACGCCTTAGACAGTTCATATAAATTAAAATATTCGTTTTTTAAATCATTTCTGAATGATGATAGACACTTACCGTTACTAACTAACTCAGATAGAAACTAGTTTAATATTGGATCTTAATTTTTCATTTGAGAGCTAGTTAGAACGATTGGCATAATTTAACTCTTCTGCCCAAACTTTTTTTTCGCAAATTTTTCGATAGCTCATGATGATTACAAGCAAACTCTTTATGTTTACATCAAAATTTTTGTAATTGTATGTTCTACAACTTGGTAGAATATTGTTGAACTCTAAAAAATAATACTCCAAATTTAAAATTCAAGTAATTTTAAAATGAAAGTTTTTGCTCTAAATTGAAAAAATGCCATACTGGGTACCGTAAACTGACTTTGATAGTCATAGTTTTTCTTGTTTAAATCAGATTTAAGGTGTTCAAACTATATTTTCAATGTCAAATGTACCTTTACTAAGGCTTCTAACGTAGTTTGCAAGGAAAAAATCAATGTTTCTATTTAGTTAACTAAATTTATAAGCTTTTCAACAGGTTTTTGCCTGAAATTCGTTGAAACTAGTTTTGTTTATTGCGTTTATCGATTAATATTGCATTTAAAACTGAATTAGAAACAAACATCAAAAGTTCTCGCATTTTATATGAAATTGGTTCAACTGAAAATGCCTATGAGAGAAGGGATTTTTTTGATTAATGTTTCAAAAATACATAATATTATTTATTTACAAACTTATTTTACCTTCTCCTACACGGAGAGACCGTGCCCAGAAATTTTAACAATTAAAATTGTTGATTTTACTTTCGTAAATTTTAACAAAAACGTACTTGTCACTGCCAATTTTCTGTTAAATTAACCAAAATTTAGTATTAATTTAATAACCTGTTTGTTGAAAATGCTAAAGGCAAAAAGCTAACAGATTTCCCGAACTCGAATGAACGTGCTCGACTGTTAGCTTTGGTTTTAGGAAAATCAAAAATTTTGTTGGTTGAATATAATTTACATTTGGTTGAATATTTTATAGATGAACTTGGGTTTGTTTACGTCTGTCATTTAAAGTCAGGATTCGAACGAGAGCGGTCGATTTGTTGAGTTTGTGTTGTTAATTGTGAAGTGAGAGGATGTGAATGGTGAAAATTACACTATTTGGCTAATGTTGAAGTGGCAAATCAAAGTGTAACTGGAGAGGTGGAATTGGTGAGTAGGTTTGTTGATGATTTCTTTGCAGGTGATAAACTATGAAGAGCAAGAGGACGACCTTCGCCATGAGGACCTCTAATGCGAGTGAGTTGAACACGTTATAAGAATGTTTGATGGAACGAGAGGGCAATAGAAGGGAAATGCGGGCCGATTCTTCACGGATAGAGCAGCCCGGGCAAATTTAACAAAATGTTGATTAATCCAAGTAAGTATGGGTTTATTTTTGCACATTAATTTATCTAATGTGATTCTTATTAGAAAACTGAATCATTAAAAAGCTTCGTGCTTACGACGGATAAAATCTTAATGAACCATTATTTTTTTTTCAGAATCATCAATCATAAAATACATAGAAATGCGTACACATGACAACATAAAAAATAGAGATGAAGTAAAATATTTAAAAAAATAAAAAAATATATAAAAGAAGATAATAATTATGTTAAAAGTTTTGTGGTAAGTAAAACTCAAAATATTTTTTTCAGGAATCGGAGTACGTTGAATAAATTGAATCAAATGCAATGAAAGTTTGTTGCCAAAAGTAATTGTTAAATTAATGCAACCTTGGTAAGTAGCATTATTGATATTTCTTCTTTCCTCAATATAATTACATTTATTTACGTTCCTTTTTGCAGTTTATAGCCGAAATTAAGAATTTTGTTTTAAATTACTAATAAATTTCATATGTCTATTTGCAGCAAAAGGTTCGCTTTGGTGTGAATTCTGTGTCCAACCATAAGAAAAATAACTAAACCTGAGACCATTGTAGATGATGATGACTTATCGGATGATTTCACAGTGATGGTAAGTGGATACAACACTTAATTTTATACAACATAATAAAAATATAAGCTTAAAACTTGGTGAAAATTTTGCTCGATTTCTATTTTTCAGGAATTCATGTTAAATTAAACATCTTTTTTAAATATGTTTAACAATATTTGTAATATGCTTTTTTATTATTTTTTAAGTTTAATGCAACGTAATTTTTTAAAACATAAATCAAACTTTACATGTTTTATAACAACAGTTATAAAAAAGTTTTGTTTTGATGCTTTTTAACAGTAATTTAACAACTTCATGCAAAAAAAAAAACAAATTAGTACAAAACGTTAATTTTTTAGGCAGAATAAATGCGAACATAAAAACATTCAGCATTAATTTGTGAGGCATTATTACAAAATTTACCGCAAATTCAATAAAAATATTGCTAACAACTGCTAGTTATTGACTACATGTACACATATTTTTCTGTATTCAAGTAAGACATTAGTTAAAATATAGCTAGAAATTCGGCCCAGCCTGTATCGTTAGATAATTAAAGAAAATATATATCAACACTTACATAAATTATGTCTAATTAAGAAATGTTTTGTTTTAAACCACTAATAATTTGCTGCATGCAAAAATATTTTGGTTGATACAACGAAAAAAAATTGTTGAAAAATATGTCCCAGCCAGTTTTTAACAGAATATTCCACAATATTTCGGCTGAAAACAAGAAATTTTTAGTTAATTTTCTGAAAAAAATATTCTAGCAGTCGACTGCTAGAATTTTTTTCGGCCATTTAACCAACAAAAATGGCAATTCCAACTATTTTTTTAGTTAATTTTAATTACCGGTGGTCAACAATTTCGGGTTAGCAAAATCAACAATCGGTTGTTGAAAAAAAGCTGTGTAAAAAATTAACCCATACTTTTAGTTAAATTAACCAAGATTTTCTTAGATTTGCCCCGGCCGGTCTCTCCGTGTAGTGGAAACGCGTGCTTGGAAGTGTTTGACAGATGGAGGTGGAGGAATCCTCCGAAGAGGAAGATTTTCGTCCCGTCCGCGGGAATCGGAAGCGGAAGAAGTCCAGCGAGGTCACTGGAACCGGCATCGAAGGAGAAAAAGTTGAGAAGACCCTGCTCAACAACAACAAGTTCAGCCCGCTAGCGGATAACAAAAACAACAACAATGCCAGCCCAGCAGGAGGAGGAGACGCCCCGGCGGTTCCACCACCCGGCCAGTCGGCAGGTAAACAAAAGCAACCACCACGGATTTTTACAAGCTCGTGGCGATAGTGGAAAGTTGTAAATTAGGTTTCAAACCGATTTACAAACTAACCCGATTTGGAACCAAAGTGACCTGCTTCTCTGTCAAAGATTTTGACAAGTTGCAAGAGCTACTCAAGAAGAAGAAAGTGGAATTTTTCACCCACGATCGGCGGAGCGAACGAAATCATCGGGTGGTTCTTCGTGGTTTTCCTGATGAACTGAAACCGGACGAGGTCAAGTACCTTCTGAAGAGGGATCTCAAGCTGGACGCGCTGGATGTGCATATAATCAAGCGGAAGGAAAAGTCCACCGTGGACGAAACTCCGTACATTGTGGTCTTCCCCAAGGGATACACCAATCTGAAGAAGCTCTCTGCAATGAAAGTTGTGGCAAGCACTATCATCCGGTGGGAGGCCTACCGGAACAAGCGGCCGAACGTGACCCAGTGCAGGAACTGCTTGCAGCTGGGTCATGGAACCAGGAACTGTCACCTGAAAGGCAGGTGCAACAACTGTGGGGGTCCCCACAAGTCGGACGAGTGCAAAGTCCAAGAAGACGAGCCGAAGCGTTGTGTCAACTGCTCTGGAGCCCACGAAGCCACGGATCGCAGCTGCCCTAAGCGTGCGGACTTCATCCGGAGGCGCCAGCAGGCGAAACCGCCGGCAAGGAAGGCGGAGAAGCAGAGTCCAGCAGTTCCGGCGTTCACGCCGGCGGAGTTCCCTTCGCTGCCGGGCGCAGTTCCGGACGGAAAATCCAAGGATCGCCCTCGTCCCGCAGGAAGCAGCCAAGGTGGCCCCCGAGATGGTGGAGCCACGGAGAAGGAAGCCGGGGAGGTACTCTACAGTTCGGCTGAGCTGTGGGGGATTTTCTCCGAGTACATCGGCAGGTTCAAGACCTGCAAGACCCGCTTGGACCAAGTAACCCTCGTCAGTTACATGATCTCCAAGTATGGAATTTAAGAAGTTTTTTTTTTTTTGTTATTATATATTGTTTTACTGATCCTCGGTCCCAACCTGGTCACAGCACCTAAAAGGACCTAATAAAAATAAGTTAAGAAAAAAAAAAGATTTAAATAATGCTATTCATCAACACTTTCTTCATTATAGTTAACTAACTTTATTAACATTTCAACATTTTGTGCAATGTTTTTCTTGAGGTACTTTGAACACTTCTCTACCACGGTCAGTATGATTCAATACCATTCCGAATGTATTTAATTTCAATGAAAAATAGGATTTTTCGGAATTTTAAGTACGCCATCAAACCAGGCGTCCAATTTCACATAAAAGTCCTTTTGACACAAAATTTCTATCTCATCACCGTTTCAGGCTGCAAATTATTGAAAAACACCTCTTTTTTCGCATGTTCAAAAATGGAAGGGATCGTACCGCCCCTCCGTTACGAGATATTAAAAAAATGGACCTCGGATTCGTGAGTTTCCCCTTAGGACAAAGTTTTACGTAAATCTAAGAGGGTCCGGGGCAACTTTTTCCGATTTCGTGTGAGTTGGTAGAGAATTACCCAAATAATAACACCGATCAACAAAATTTCTGCGCAAGCTCAACTCGAGGGGAAGCATGAAGTTTGAGGTCCCCAGAAACACGTGCACTTTGATTTTTTCAAAAATATTCAAACGGGGCCGAATGGTTTTTCTCCAAAGTTTGTATGGAGAATTAGTGCTGTTCGCTACTCCCACATATTGAATGCATTTTTTAGGGTGTATGCAACGGCGACAAACCGTGTTGAACCGTATTTATGGTTCACTATATTGTTTCCCACCATTGTCTGTTTATTTATAATTTTCTGGGGATTCCCAGGATTTTTGTGAAATTAAAACCTCAGAGTAAGATTTAATCTAATCTAATCGAACACAAGCGCAGCCAGTCCGAAAAAAGCATCCTGGAAGAACTTGTGGTTAGATTACGCCCCAAGTTCTTTCTTGTCAATTGTTATAATTGCAGTACATCCGAGTTACCCCGAAAATGTATTGCAAAAATTAAAGCGGCCAGGCCTACTGCGTTGCATTAACCGCAGAGACAGATTCTGTGAACGGACCACATTTCACAGAATCATCAGGGGAGGAAGGATGCGTGGACATACCGTACCAAACGCTCCGAATAAGTTAGGTGTGGTGTGTTAGTGTAAATTGGCAATTATTTATATTTTAGGGGGGAAGTGGAAATGGGAAAATTGGGGTTGGGGAAATTGGGATTGGGGAATGGGAAAGTGAGAAAGGGGTAGGAGGGTTATTGAATTTAGAGTAAGATTTAATTTTGTTCCTAAAGTGAAAAGCTTCTTTAAATTTTAAACTCTTAAAAAACACTTTTCAAGCATTCATCACTCGAAAAACTTCCAATAAATAACTCATCAATCTGTCGGAATGCAGTTCACAGTTCACACAGACTACAAATGACATCATAAACACTCTCGTAAAATCCCAAACATTATTATGTTTCACAGAACAGAAGCTGATTTGATGGAGGCAAAAATCGAAAAGAAAGTACTGAATGATGACGGTGGTAGCGGATACTTGTACTTGGAGTGATTTTATGGTAAAGTAACAATCTCCTCTCCCTTTCGTTTGACTCAAAGACTTGAACGTGGCGCGCGTGGATGATATTGGATCTGAACGGAGTGATGCACTCTCCCTCACACTCCCCTCTAAACTGCACTTCTCCTCCTCCTCGGACTCCAAGTTGCTCTTCGTGTGGCTGTGTGTGTGCTGTGTGGTGTGAAGTGATTACAGTAAATAAAAGCCACGCACTCTCACACAATAGCTGTTAATGGACAAACATATATAATCGCAGCTGGTCTGGCGATGAGTGCGGAGAGCACAGTATCACTTTCAAATTGTTTGCCCAATTTAAAGGGTCTGTGTATATGCAAATTAGTCAAACTAAGTGAAGCGGGCGATTGAGTGGTTTTGGAAGGGTTTTATTGTTTTTTTTTTCTCAGGCATAAAACATATAGGGCAATTGAAAAACTGAATGAATGGATGTCTAGAAAATGAAACTGAAGAAAAACTGTTTGCAGAAAATCGATTAGCGAAAAGGTAGGAAATTCTTGCCATATGGCGGGATCTATTCAAAGCTTTTTCGGAAGCAATTTTCTCATTTTATTAAACCATGATTGTGTCAGTCCCATATCTGACCTGGCAAAAATACCTTACCAAATTAAGCCTTATACTTCTACATCGGTATCCCATTGATCAACTACACTTACCCTTATTCGCTCCTTAGTGGACTGATCAGCAGCGACTGCGGTTGTTCCAATCGAGAGCCCGACGATGAGTGCCGTGCAGCAGCAAATGAATCTGAAATGAGCCAAATAAGCAGCACGTGAAAACATAAGACACATACGTGGGCGATATATCTGCATACAAAAACAGAAATCTTACATCAATTTACAATTAAAACAGAAGCCGAAGCCTTGTCGATATGAAGAACACGAGATGACTTCATCGAAAAGTGCTACAATTGTACAATATCGGCTGATCAAAGTGTCTACACGAATCGAGTCAGAGTGTAAACCTTTTAGGATCTGCAAGTGCGCTTACCCAGCAATTACGAAAGGTTATTTGAAATCAATTAAGTGGATAGTTAATTTGACAAAGTCATGTGTCCGGCCAGTTGTGAAGATGACACGTTCCGGTATAGTTCGAAATTGACGGTTTCCGAACTCATCTGGACTACGGCGGTGGAACGCACGTCGTCGCAATAAAAGCATCAATGAGTCGAAAAATTGATCGGTAAATATGCTCATTGAAGACGAAACGCCGATGTTGGCAAACGGTTGAAGGTTACAACCGATCCAAATGGTTTGCTGAAGTAGAATAGTTAGTAAATACGTTGAGGGCATATTTGAAGTTTTAGACTAAATACAACATCATGAATGGATACTACAGGCAGTTACATAAATAATTTTTGAACGTTTATATTTTTTCTGGCTTCAAGTAAATAAAAACCACATAATGTAGGGGAAATTCTCGTATGTTTGGCAGGTTAAACACTCGCTCCTAACTCCATCCAATTTGCTGATTTTTACTATTTAAACGACTAATTTTGCAATTTTTTTGATAGAAACTTGCTTGCTCACTTCTTATTAACACTTGTAGCCCCAACGGGGTCAAAAAAGTTGGAAATGCATTTTCATCGGCTCTTTGAACACTGGTAAAAAAAAGTCGGAAATGCCTTTTTCATTGTAACTTAGGGTAGACGCATCTGTTTTGGATCCTTGTTGTAGCTGATTCTTGACATCCTTCCGAATCGAATGCAATAAGAATCATCCAAATCGGTTGAGTTTTCGCCGAGATACAGCCGTAAGAAGTTGCATTTCCAACTTGTTTGACCCCCTTGGTGCTTGGCGTAAGTTTTGGTGCTACAAGTGTTAAGCTATGTATCACTCGATTTCAGTTGAAAACGCTTTTAATTAGCTCTAACTGAATGTAAAAGTTCTGACCTGCCAACATTAGAGGCACGCTGGAATTAGATGCTGTTCCCCTGATTACATTTTAAATAGAACTTAAAAGAACTTGTAAAATTACTTTTTCCCAGGAAGGGGATCTATCGCCAAACGCGATAAGGTTCGCTAAAACTAGCAAAAAGCACTGGATCAGCGTTTTGTTTCGCTGACGTCTGGTTTATTTTTATTTATTCCCCCCCTCGAGTTTGGTCAAAGCCGAGGGACATAAACTTTAATAAATATTTGCAACGGCCTTAGTGAAAGTTTGTTGGAAACGTTTTGAAAACATAATTCTGTTTGTTATGACGAGTTTGCAAACACATCCACATAATTCCACATAATAGTGTTTGTTTACTTACTCGTTGGATTTGTTGATTTTATAAACCAGAACTTTGTGAACATTAGATTTCAATTGAGTGGTCGATTTCACTGCAATTTTGCTTTTTAGTTTCACTTAGATTCAAAAGATTGTAAAGTTTCCATCAATCAACTCTGAGATGAGAATGAAAACTGGCAATTCTGCAGCAACAACAGTAGAATTTCTGCCAGAGTAGTAGAGAACTACAGCGAAAAATTTCGCTAGATTTTCTGCTGTCACATATTTTTGCCAGTAATTAGCGAAAACAAACCAGCAGAGCTAAGTTCCTGCATTTGAATTTGCTCAGCCACTGGTTTTAGCAAAAAACTTCGCTAATTCAGTAAAAATTTTCGCAAATATCAGCAAAATCAAACCAGGAAAATCCTTCTGCTGATTTGGCTATGGATCCCCTTTCCGTGTTCGAAGGTATTTTTGAATATTTTTCCTTCTCCTATTTATTCCATTGTTCGAATATCCAATAACATCAAAATGAACTATAGTACAAATCATAGTTGAAATGAAACTCAAAACTTTATTAGGTTATGAGAAATACGAAATTGAGAATTGTTTATTTACCAATAAAAATAATTGAATTGAATTGAAAAAGTAAGATTACTTCCACAATGATGTATTTTCAGTATGTATTTTCATTGAGCACCTATAATGTTTACATATCAGTCCTTTGGTGTTTCATTTGACCTCTTGAATTCCATTTTGAAATGCATTTTCAATTGAATCAAGCTATCAATAGTTCAGTAGAAAGTAGGTAAGCAAGTTTCTTCAAAAGTTTTGCAGAATAATTTGAATGATTAGTTTAAATCAGACCAAATCCTTACCCGGAATCGCTTCCAAGTTTATCTTAAATGACCGGAACAACTCCAAAGTGTTTTTTTTTAATTATGTGTTTTTTGCTTTCAATAATTTAAAAAAATAACTCCTTGATAATCAACAAACTCATCCAAATTCACTCATTATCAGTTTAAAAACTAACCTACTGTGAAGAAGGTTTTGATCAATATTCACGATTGACTTTACTATGAGTTTTGTGAAATTCGGCAAAATTTGATAGTTGCGATTAAGTTGTTTTTTTTGCAAACTCTATGTGATTTAGACTCTAACTTTATTGGTTTCCTGTGTCGCTTCAACGATGCTCACCCATCCAGACAATAATGTCTAATATTGGTTCAGCAAAAAATTATCTATCCCCTTAACATAAATCTAGATTAAGCCCGAGAAGTTGCACAAGCCCCCCGAAGTCGGAGACGAATGACCGACCGTCAGCAGGGGAAGCAAATGCATTTTTTTTTTTTTTTGAATTAAATATACTTTATTGAATCTTTCTTATAATAGTTACATTTGGTTTACATAATAAGTGGTCAGCTGTGGCTCTTCAGCTTTAGTTTGCTTTTCGTGATTTAAACACTGTTCATTTTCTTAACTTTAAAAGTATATGATTTATCATTTTTGTAACACTAGGTACAATGAGGAAAAAAAAATTTAAGAAAACATAACCTAACCTAAAACTAACTTAATCTTACCATAAACTAAACCAATCCTTGAATCAAGGGGTATTCAGATATAGCACATTTTTCCCTGAATTTCAAACATTTCTCTTGAATCTTCTGATCCAACGTTTTTACTTCTGCTAATTCATGAACCTCACTTGATCTTGTCCAGCCAGGAACATTCAAAACCATTTTGAGTACCTTGTTTTGGACACGCTGGAGCTTCAATTTATGAGTTCTAGCGCAACACTCCCAAACAGGTACTGCATACTCAATAACGGGGTAAATTATTTGTTTGTAAACTGCTAGCTTATTTTTCAAAGATAGCTTTGATTTTCTGTTAATTAAAGGATACAAACACCTGATGAGAATGCTGCACTTGTTCAATATTTTATCTACATGCTGCCGAAACAATAGTTTCGAGTCAAGTATGAGACCTAAATAGACAACTTCCTTTGACCAGGGTATCGAAACATCATTCATTTTTATCAAAACATCATCCTTTGGGGCAAATCTGGCAGATTTGGAAAGTGGAAAAATGATGGTTTGAGTTTTGGCTGCATTTATGCGAATTTTCCAGTCACCAAAGTATTCGGAAAGAACGTCAAGACCCTTCTGAAGACGGCCAACTAAATATCTGGTTATTTTACCTTTATAAATAACGGCAGTGTCATCAGCAAAAAGTGACAACACACCATTACCAGGAAGAGTAGGCAAATCAGATGTAAAAATATTGTACAGAAGTGGGCCAAGAATACTTCCTTGGGGAACCCCAGCATCAATGTTGAATAATCCAGAAGTAATCCCATTCAGAAAAACCTTGAACGATCTCTCCGAAAGATAGTGCTGGATAATTTTGATAAGATACATTGGAAAACCGTATAAATACAGTTTATGTATCAAACCATCATGCCAAACATTGTCAAAAGCCTTCTCAACATCCAACAAAGCCATAGCAGTTGATTTAGACTCAAGCTTGTTCTGCTTGATGATTTTAGTTACTCTCGTAAGCTGATGAGCAGTATTATGCCCCTTTCGGAAGCCAAACTGCTCATTCAAAATTATATTATTATCGTTGGTAAAATCCAAAAGCCTTGAATAGATGACCTTCTCAAAGAGTTTGGACAGACTACTCAAAAGACTAATGGGACGATAACTTGTTGGCGATGTTGGATCTTTTTGAGGCTTCAAAATTGGTATGACTTTGCCCAGTTTCCAATTGGTGGGGAAGTAACCAAGTTGCAAACATTTATTGAAAATATTGGCTAGATGTTGAAAGAACTGATCACTCTGTTTTTTCAACACCAGATTAAAAATGTTATCAAAGCCAGGAGCTTTCATATTTTTCATTTGTTTTACTGCAACTTTGACTTCCTCACCAGAAACATGGGAATCTGCTGGAAATTCAAAGGTAGAGTTATTAATTGTTGAAATACTATTGGCAACTGATGTTTCTTTACGGCTGGTCATGGAAGCGCCAAGATTATGTGAACTAACAAAATGAAGCCCAAGTGCATTTGCCTTTTCCTCGGATGTAATCAAACGAGAATCCTCAACAATAAGAGGAGGAATCGGCTTTGGTTTGTTTTTAAGAACTTTTGAAAGTTTCCAAAATGGTTTTGAATAATTCCCAAGCTGGCTTACATGTTTTGAAAATTCTTGATTTCTGATATTGTCAAGTCGGTCTTGTATGATTTTGTTCAAATTGTTAACTGAAATCTTTTTGTCATAGTCCCCAGTCCGTTGATATTGTCTCCTATAAACATTCCTAAGTCTAATCAAGTGTTTAGTATCTACGTCAATATCAGTTACCTTAAAATTAACAGGAACCTCCCGAACGTTGGCAGCCTCTGCTTGGTTGATAGCCTGCTGGATCACCTCCAGCGAACGATCAATATCAGCAGAAGTTTCCGGGTGTTGATCATAGTCGATGTTGCTGTCTACCACTTGCTGAAACTGCTGCCAGTCAACGTTGTGGTAATCTTTCCGGGTTGGTTGCCGCTGCGGAGTAACGGAAGCTCCAACCTCCACAACCACCGGATAGTGATCAGAACTCAACTCTTCAAACACCTCAGGATGAGCCACGTTCTCAGCCATATTGGTAATGAAGAAGTCGATGATTGAGTGATTCCCAGACCGAGCCACCCTCGTTGGACGATCCGGACTCACAACGTTGTAGTATCCGTTTTGCAGATCGTTGTGCAGAATCACTCCGTTCCGATTCCTCCTGCTGTTGCCCCAAACTTCATGCTTCGCGTTGAGGTCACCAGCGATGATGTACTTTGCGCTCCGCCGTGTCAGCTTCTGGATATCGCTCTTCAGTTTTGCTGCTGAACCATCTCTGGAATTCACCTGACGTGGGCAGTATGCAGCAATGAAGAGTACTGGGCCAACCGAAGTGGGAATTTCCACTCCAACGGCCTCGATGATGTCCAGCTTAAAGTGTGGCAGCCGGCGTGGCTTGAGATCACGATGAACAGCGACAAGCACACCTCCTCCTCCAGAGGTGGTCCTATCGAGCTGCGTCGCGATCTTGTAGTTTTGTAGATAAACTTTTTCACCGGGCTTCAGATGAGTTTCCGTGATGGCAGCTACGTCGATCTCCTTCTCGCGAAGAAAATCCACCAGCTCTAAGTTCTTCCTCCTAATGGAGCAAGCGTTCCAATTCAGCAGCTTGAGGGACCTACGATCCATACTGGATGACGAACGAGGTCAGCACTTCAATCTGCTGGGTCTTGGTTTTGCATCCACGCAGTGCAGCGGACATCTGTTTGAAAATATTGAGGAGTTCGGTTGAGGTGTAAAGATCATTACCATTTTCCTCAACTGCTGGTTCTTGGGTTGGTCTTGGCTCCTGGCTGAAGCCCGGTGGTGGCGGTCTCGGCTCCTGGCTGGAACCCGGCCGTGGATGATTCATCTCAGCTCTCTTCCTGGGATCCAACGGCAACGGTGCCAAGTTCGGGACCTGGCGTCGCGGTTGAAGAGGTGGAAAATTTTGCTCCACCAGGGCTGGAGGAGTTCTACGACGCTGAGGCTGATTCTTCGTCGATGCTTGCTGCCGAATTTTCACGAACTCAGCTCTCTTGGGGCACTTTCGGTCGGTTGACGAGTGCTCACCGTTGCAGTTGAGGCACTTCACCAGCGAATCTTGGATGCACTGGGATGTGATGTGCGCATCGGTACCACATTTGGCGCAACGACGCTTTAGGTGGCAGTTCTTACCTCCGTGCCCGAAGCCCAGGCAGTTGAAGCATTGTGTGACGTCACGGTGCACTGGTCGGTATCGCTCCCACGACACGATAATGTTGAAAACCGCTCGGATTGCCTTCAGCTCAGGAAGCGTCGTCGATCCCTTAGCCAAATGCAGCAGGTAGAGCTGGTCACGGTACTTGATGTCTTTGTTGCGTCGGCTCATTTTGTGCACGGCCAACACATCCAGTTTCAAAACTTTTAGCTCGGCAGCTAATTCCTCCACTGGCATATCGTACAGACCTCTGACGACGATTTTGAACGGCTTATCCATGACGACATCATGGGTAAAGTACTCCGCCTCGTTTTCGGTCAAGTAATCCTTGACCAGTTGATAGTGCTGCCTGGATTGCACCAGCACCTTAAATCCGTCCTGACACAGACGAATGTTGCCTTGGAATTTCCCAGACTTGATGAGTTCAACCAGCCCCGCTCGAAAGTCGATCGTTGCTGCTGATTGCCTCACATAAAAAGGAGGCAGTTTCTCCTTTCGCTGTTTCACTTCATTCTCCTTTGCTTCCGCTACCTGGTCCTCGTCAGGCAGTCCAGCAAACTTGTTGTTCTTCAATAGCTGCTCCTCGTGCGATGAAGAGTTCTCCTCCTCCTCATCCATCGGTACAGTACCGTCGCTCTTTTTCGTCTTTTTGCTGTTCGATGTCACTTCCAAAAGCACCTTCCTTTTGGAAATTCCCGGTTTTTGGCCATCAGTTGAGGCCTCAACCTTCCTTTTGGAAATTCCCACTTTTTTGCCTGCTTGAGCCGCAGGTAGGGCAATATTGCCGGCGTTTTGCGCCGGGACGCGACGAGTCATGTTGATTCAGACAACCTTCACCAACGAATGCTCGGATAACAATGAAGAAGCAAATGCATGCTTTTCCAGTGCTCCAATTTCTCTCTGGCAATCTCTGGTAAAATGCAATGCATTCGAGTTTGCTCCATGAAAACTCATCACTCTTCCCACATACACACGAGTTGCCCCAAACCAACCAAACCACCAAACTCCGGCCCCGAAAACAAATGATGGGATCGAAAATGGGTTATGGTCTTGCCATCGCAAAACCAGAAATTTGTGGCGCACTTTTCTATTATATTTGGTCAACCGGGTTTCAACATGCCACAGAGTGAGCTTCTTGGCTTTGCTGGCCAGCCCAGTAAAACTTCGTTGAACAAGCTGTTTCCTGAATAGGAGAAATGAAAAAAAAATGATTCTAGAAAGCTTTGAGAAATTCGTTATCGTGTATCTAACATCGCTGGCCAAGGATGTTGCTGGTCGTGAGGGCACTGTGCTAAAATTTTCGGAATTCCTCACAATTCATTTACCGGCGAGTATTTTATTCGTTTGTGAACAATGTCGTACATGTTCAACACGTTAAACTCAATTTCAGCTAGCTTCTGTTGAAGGGAACGAAATCAATGATACTAATTGACAATTTCGTACATTTTATTTGGATCGATGACAAGGCAAATGATGATTGATTCATTCGGTCGCCGAAATTGCACACATTGTGGGACTGATGGACCACCCGTAATATTGAATTGAACGGAGCTGATCGAAGCATTGAGTCTAGGAAAATGAATTCAGAATACAAGGAAGCATTTGAGAAACATTATTATTTCTTGATTTTTCTTGTAACTTATATGCTAATTAATTATAATTGGACGGTACGACCCTTCAATTGTTGAACGTGCGAAAAAAGACATGTTTTTCAATAATTTGCAGCCTGAAATATATCTATTTTCCGTAACTCAAAAGTTAAAATAATTGGTACATGTCATTTTAAGGGAAATTTAGTTGAGTTTCCAAATCTACTTAACCCAGAAGGGTATATTTTCATTGAGAAGAAAAATATTCATTTTAAAATTTCCTGTTTTTTTCTAACTTTGCAGGGTTAATTAATACAAGCATAATATGTTTGCTTGTAATCATCACGAGTTATCGCGATTTTACGAAAAAACTTTTTTGAAAATTTAAGAACCATGCACCAACAAATTTAACCCTCTACCGCCCAAATTATTTTTTAATTCAGGAGGTCATGTTGAGCAACTTTTGTTCGGAGAAAAACTTTACTTCTCTTGTTTTATGTTTATTTTTTTTTTTCGTTTTAGTATTTTAATTTGCATTTATCTTGTTTATTTTATGTTTGTTTTTGGAAGTATTTGGCCTATTCTACCACCTCCTATGATTTCATTTTGCCTATCTAATTTTATCATGTTTTTACAGTCACTTTTTCAATTTTTTGCTTGTTTTTTAACATTTTCTGCTATAAAATGGTATCATTTAAATTGTAAAAAAAATGCGTAGAGGCATATTCTGGGACACTAGAAAAATTACTGCATACTACTTTTAACTTAAAATATAGGAAGTGATAGTAAAAAACACAGCCAAAGTTGACCCCTAAAAAATGACTTTTTTTTAAACATTTGCAAAGTCACATAAAATTAGTAAAACTTCCAAACCATAAATTTTCTAAAATTTCAAGAGTCCTTCTTTTCAATGCTTTTTGAAAATCAAAAATTGGTTGAAAAATAGATTTTTGGCGATTTTTTCAATCGAAGCCCGTCTTAAGGCGGGGTTAAGTTGTAGAGGGTTAATACAGTGGAAATTCCTTCCAAATAACGCATTTTCAGAAATCGCAAATAATGAAAATATAAGTGTTTGAAAAAAAATACGGCATCCTGTAAGATATAAAATTAAGAACTCTAAGAAAACCAAATTCCACCGCAGTGCCCCAGCAAAAGACATCACTTTCTGGTGCATTCTGGGTGTGCAAGTGCAAGAAAATTTGTCCAACAAGCGGAACAAGAACATGCAGAGTCAAAATAAATTAGGCAGCCAACAACGACCAACAGCAGCAGCAGTTGCTCGTTGGCTTCTAATATTTGACCATTTTGTACCACTGCGAAGCCGGTACAAATTCGGAAGCACCGAGGTCACAAGATGTACGATGTGTCTAGCAGAGCTGCTGGGTCTTTGGTACCTACTTCCTGCAGCTGCCGCCGACAAACGCAAAACGTTGGTGGTGGTGCATCCTGAGTCTGATGTTCCGATATGCTGCCATCCTGTACTCGAAACTCAAAATTGTATTACAAGTACAAGCTCTTTCGGCAGCACGGAACAGCTAGTTGGTGCCTGCTGACCTGGTCATGTGGAAGGAAATCAATTTAAATTTGCATGCATTTGCTGTAGTCCGGTTGCTACCGAAAGAGTACATTCCGAGTGGAGTCCAGTTTCTAAGAGATTCCAACTTGCTTGTTCGACCAACCCGTCCGAGGCATCAAGTTCAGAATTGTTCTGTTCTAAGAGGTGCTCAATTTGATTCATCACCAGCATCACTAAACGGTCCACAATTAGATCATTAGGTGTCGCCCTTTGCAGACACAGACGATGATCGAATGTCTCCGGAACTACTCCGCAGCAAGTCGCTCATGGAATGTGATGAGGCAAAACTTGTGTGTCGAGCAAGAATGAGTGTCAAATTTGTCTGTTTAGTGTCGTCGTGACTTTGTGATTAGGGCGACCACCGCAGCAGCAGTGGAATCATCTTGATGATGAGTCGGCGTCGAATTATTTGATGACATGTGGTGGAGGACATACGACTTCTTCATGGCTTCTATCAGCAGCGTCCCTTGGCGATGTTTCGGAAAGATTTGCGCCCGTGAATGATGGTGATTGTTATGGGGTGTGATTTGATTAAATGGGGATTAACGAGCATGTTCACTGTGTCGGGAAAAGCATAATTTGGGGGCAACAGACATTAATAAAACAAACGAAAGCTTACTGAAGAGTCGTTTCAATTGTTTCGAAATTCAGATGGTTTTTTACATCATTGAAAGGTCAAACAGTCTTAAACATATAACATGAGGAAAATTCGACGAATTCCACAGTTTAACAACTTATCTATATATATATATACGGTTTGTTCGAACGCGAATCAGTTTAATACGGAGCGTCGGATCGAGGTGCTCTTTGTTGCGTTGGGTTCGTATAAGCCCAAGGAAGGTTCTTACGCTAACTAATTGACACTTTGGCCACTCTGAAACCGATTCCGGAAAAGCTGCAGATTGTATGGGAAAAGTTACGTAAAATCAAATTTTAATCACAGGAGGCTTAATAAGCAAACAAGCATGAAACGTCTCGAAACCAAAAAAGGGCAGGACGAAGTTTGCCGGGAAGAGCTTGTTTTACAAAAAAAAAAGCTTGCTCACTTCTCATTAGGACATTTATCACTTGATTTCAGTTGAAAACGCTTTTTAGAAGCTGTGATTTAACGTCAAAGTGCTGTTATGTATCCGATGAAATTACACGTTGTTCTCCTATGTACGGTGAGAAGAAAAAAATTGATGGTGTGAATTTACTTCTATTTATGTAAGTTCATCTAATTTTTTGTGTAAAAAAATAAAACAGATAGACCAAAATTTTATCTCGCTTTTTTAGTTGTACTAAGTTTCTTTCGTAAATAATATATATATTTTTTTACTGAGATTAATTTTTATCATATAGAGCAACTCTCTACGAAATCGGCCGATTTCGACCATTTTTATTTTTTTGTATTTTTTTATTTGACTCAAACTTTGTGGGGGCCTTCCCTATGACCAATTAAGCTATTTTGCGTCATTAGTTCACCCATACAAGTCTCCATACAATTTTGCTAAAACTCAATTTCCCAAAATACGTATTATTTGATTTTGGAGATTTTTTGATATGTTTTAGGGGACAAAAATCCGCAACTTTTGAGCCATAGAGAAACATGGTCAAAAAATCTGCCGCCGAGTTATGAATTTTTGAAAAAATAGTGATTTTTGGAAAAAATCGAAGTTTTATGCAAAAACAAGTTTGACATTACTTTTTAATGCAAAATTGAATTTGCAATCGAAAAGTACTTTTTGCAATTCCGTCGTGAAACTACTTACTTTTCCTGTCATTCTTGAACAACGAAAAAGCCTACTTTTCTGTACCAAAAATAACAGAATCGAATAGCAACACTTTTCAAAATAAATGCTGAAAAGTTCTACTTTTCAGCACTAGTTTTGAAAAGCAACACTTTTCAACATTTTTTTGATTTAAACGATTTATTGACAAAATACATGAAAATTTGACATAAAATTTCACTCAATGGGTGTTTTTCGGAATTGCAAAAAATGTTGTATGGAACTCGTTGCAAAACTTGATTTTTTCAGCACTCTTCGTATTTATCCAACTCGGTGAACCTCGTTGGATAAATGTACGACTCGTGCTGAAAAAATCCTCTTTTTGCAACTTGTTGCATAAACTACTATTACAGATTTTTTGATAAAGGGCTCCGTTTTCAAGATATAGCCACCGAAAGTTTGATTTTAGCGAAATTTTTGCAGTTTTTCAATTTTTTAAAATAGTGATCATGAGTGACCATTTCTAAAAATATTTTTTTTGAAAAGTTCAGAAAATTTGCTATAAAATTGTCTAAGAGACATTGAAGATTCACCTAAGTCTCACCCAATCAGCCCACCATTTTCTATAGACGATATCTCAGCAATTAATGGTCCGATTTTCAACGTTAATATATAAAGCATTCGTGAAATTTTCCGATCACTTCGAAAAAAATATTTTGAAAATTTTTAAATCAAGACCAACATTTTAAAGGGGCCAAATATTGAATATTATGCCCATTTAAAATGCTAGCCTTGATTTAAAAAAATTTCGAAATATTTTTTTCGAATTGATCGGAAAATTTCACGAATGTTTCATGTATTAACATTGAAAACCGGACCATTAATTGCTGAGATATCGTCATTAGAAAATGGTGGGCTGATTGGGTGAGACTTAGGTGAATCTTCAATGTCTCTTAGACAATTTTATAGCAATTTTTTTGAACTTTTCAAAAAAAATATTTTTAGAAATGGTCACTCATGGTCACTATTTTTAAAAATTTAAAAAACTGCAAATATTTCGCTAAAATCAAACTTTCGGTGGCTATATCTTGAAAACGGAGCCCTTTATCAAAAAATCTGTAAAGTACTTTTCGATTGCAAATTCAATTTTGCATTAAAAAGTAATGTCAAACTTGTTTTTGCATAAAACTTCGATTTTTTCCAAAAATCACTATTTTTTCAAAAATTCATAACTCGGCGGCACAAACATATCAAAAAATCTCCAAAATCAAAAAATACGTATTTTGGGAAATTGAGTTTTAGTAAAAAAAATGTTGATAAAAAATTTGCAATTTTTTTTCCGTGTGCCTATTTTTTTCTGAAAAGTCCTCAACAATACCTACAACTTTGCCGAAGACACCAACCAAATTGATCAGAAAATTCACTCAAAAGTTACAGCTAAAATCCATTTCCGGTTTTGGTAGAGAATTGCTCTATATTATTTTGAACACATTAAGGCGTCATCCATAAAGTATGTCACGCTCTAGGGGGGGAGGAGGGGTCTGAAAAAGTGTGACATTGCATGTTATAAGTATAGGGAAAGCGTGACAAGGGGGTGGGGGGGAGGGGGTAAATTTTGGCTGATTTTAGCGTGACGTACTTTATGGATGAAGCCTAAGGCATATTATGTTTTGAAGTTCATGTCCCTCGACTCTGACCAAAGTCGAGGGTGCACGGAAAAAAATCATTTTCGTTTGCAAGGGTTAAGAACCCACGAAAGAGTGAACTTCTCCAAGAAATTAAATCTGTTGAAATTAAAGTAACGAGCCATGGTTTCAACATTTGAATGAAAAAAGTATTTTAAATGCGTTATACACCTGTCCAGTTGAATTGCCATCATTAGTTTCCAAAATTTCTAAGTATTGACGAAAAAGTTTCCGCCGTGGTGTTTATCGAAATTTCATAAAAAATCAAAATATTTTTAAGTAAACCCCAACATGCTTAATATGATTTTCCTTTTCAGAAAAATGCATTTTAGATTGTTATCAGTTTGATGAGTCTTCTATTAAAATTTTGAAGTGCCAAGCTGCTTGATTTTTCAGACCAATTTTGTAAACAAGGTAATGAGTGGTAAACACTCAAATTTTAATCTCAACGTATTTAATTTTTTCAGCTGCCAAAATTGCCATTTCAAAAACGGCAATATCTTTGAAACGAATCGAGTTAAATATTTTGAGTAGAGCGTCCAATTTCCCGGGAAACGGGAAATTTTCAACCAATTTCCCGGGAAATCTTGGGAATTCCTGGGAAATTTTAAATTGATTCAAAATTGTTCAGATCTTGGTTTCGATTCATATTTTGCATCAAAATTGTACAGGACAGCGACTTTAATGGTTAAAGTAAGTGTAAAGATTAACTAATTACTTGATTACATGTAAAAATTCATACAACTACAAGAAAACGTATAATTTTTCAAATTTTATAAGCTTAATTCGTACAATAATTTAAAAAAATGATCTATGGTATTTTTTGTTGAGAAGTATTTTTTCATCAAAGTGTTTGGGCAGTAATTAAAATAAATTAAACTTCACATTTATAAAATTTCCTTAAAACTTGATTTTTGACCAATTTTAGAGAATATGGTTTGACACTTTAGGTTGAAATAAAAAAAATCATGCAGAAATTAAGTATTTCATAACATTTTTTTTTAAGCAAGTCATAAAGGTTTAAGTTCTTGATCTAATTGGTTAAGTTTTTAGTTTTTCCTTTAAAATTTAAATTCTCATGATTGTTTTACTACAAACAACTCAATGTTTTCAAATATTTGGAGAATGTTTTAAAAATATGAAAAACGATACAAATAAGTTTTTCGATGAGTTTTTTATGGGTTCTGCCACATGGTTTTCAGGTTTATAATTGACTTCGGTTGAACGTTTTTTTCGTAGCACAAAAATATGACTTAAATTGTACGATACATTTACATCATTCCACAATCACTCTTCTATTTTTTCATATTCAACCTTGTAACCTTGTAAAATATTTAATGATACCAATTCAGTTTCCATCTTATTTGATCATGGTAAACAAAATAGTAAACAATCTCAATTTTGCTTTGGCAGTTTAGAGTTTAAATATTCTTTATCCAATTATTCTTTGAAAACTTCACTTTAGTTATAATAGTTTTTTTTTCCATTAATGAAGGCCTATTTCCAGTTGCTTCAAAAATAAATATTATAAGAAATAAATCTTGATATAAAATTGCGTTTCTTCATTTATCATTTTTTTGAGCATTTAAAAAAATGTTCTAATAAATTAAGAAGATGTATACTTTGTTAGTTTTTAACTTGGAGGTCAACGCCTCCAGACAAATCCACCTCTCCCTGGTCTAATAGCCACGGGGATCGGTGGTGGGCTCTTCACTGGCCTCTTTTACCAAACGCGGCGAGCTTTCGGAGAGGACTCTTCGGCTCTGGGTCGAGATGCAACAGGGGGAAGCTGATCAGGGACTCAAAAGAAACACGGTCTTTGCATTTTTCACTTGCTTTTTAATTACTTACGAAGTGTTCGTGTGTGTTCGGGGCCGGCCGGCGGTACTGCGTGCTGCTGCTGGTGTTCTGCTCTCCAGTTTGCTGCGAGCTGCTGACGATGATCTCGGCGAAGCCTCGTCAGGCTCACCGAGTCGCGCACAGGTGTGCTTCTGGACGGGTGCGGATGGACCGACGGAGCCTAGCCAGGCTACCGAACGTCGGCGGATGAACGACCACAACGGGCGTGGTGGTAACCAAAAGGGGGTGCTTTACCTCGCGGACCGAGGACGGCGGTCTGCGGGTGCCACGTCAGGACACGTGGTCAACGGGACCTTCTTGGCGAGCTTTTTGGGCGTGCTCGACTTCTGGCTGAGACGTTGAACGTGTCTACAGCTTAAAACTGTTGGGTCCTACACGTGGGTTTCGCACAATGGGGGAGGGTTAGGTTGGGTTTGCTACTGGGGTTCGGGTTTGAGGTTAGCGAGCTTCGCCTACCTGATTCTACGCAATTCTGCACGTTGCTCCAAATCACTTTTCCACTCGCGAGGATAAACTATCCGTGGTCGACTTTTATTTGGCTTTGGTAACCGGACGAACTTCTTAGACCGAGTTACTTATATTCTGGAACTTTGATGGGTGTTGTTGGTTCCGAGGTTCAAGTGGAAAAGATCGCTGCAGTGGACATGACCCAGTAGCTAACCTCCCCCCCACGATCATCCAGGTTCATCGTGACCCTTTTTTTATTCATTCC
Organism: Culex pipiens pallens; assembly: GCF_016801865.2. Classification (NCBI taxonomy): domain Eukaryota; kingdom Metazoa; phylum Arthropoda; class Insecta; order Diptera; family Culicidae; genus Culex; species Culex pipiens. The sequence goes on from NC_068938.1 coordinate 105,912,056, forward strand.
ATCGTTAGTCGCACGGCAGTACACATAATTGGTGAGGAGTGTTTAACAAATTGTGTTATGTGTATTCAAAATGACCGTTGCTAATCCTACTGTGGAGTTTATTCAAACTAGTGCTCCTAAACAATTTCCTTCTATTAACCATTGATTAAAGGACGAACGAATAACATAAAATGACTAACCTATCATATATTACGCAAAACATATAGAAAATACTATTGAAAAACATCGAAACTATGTAAACGAATATTATGGCACGGGTCATCATAGTGAGTTCACTCCGAAGAGTACTATGACCGTTTGCTCTCACTCTCTATCTCTTGTTGCTCTTGGTGAGTAATAGGGTAAAATGCCACAACGGTAACAACTTCCGCTTGAATTTCGGGAATTCCCAAGCAATTTAAAAATTTCCCGGGTAACAGAAAATATTTTTCTTCAATTTTAAGAAACATGAACATTTTGTTTTGTACCAGTAAACTTCAATTTCAAATATTGTTTAAGTGCGTGGTGGATTTTTCATGCATAACAAATGGGTCCTACATACGATTCCCAGAAAAAATAAAAACGGGGTTGAGGTTATTTTAAGCATTTGTGAGGAAATTTGGTGATTATCAACCCATTGCACAGTGCAATAAAATCGGGAAAATACGATTACGTCCACATCTCAGAACGTGGCTAATTGCCCAATTCTATCCAAGACTTTTCTTACCCAAAGTATTAAAGAACAATATACATCTCATAGGCGAGGTTTTGACATTTTTTTACGTTCTGAACACCCTACTGGGCAATACAAAACTCGAAAAATTAAAATTTAATTTAAGGTGAAGCCGTTTATCATTTTCGAAGAAAATTGATCATCACTATAAAATATTCTGTATTAAATTCAATTTAACGAATTTCAGCACCAAAAGGAATCAGCATGTGCCGGTTGTTGCCTTCTTGAAGCCACTGAAGGAATTTTTGATCTTAATCAATTGTGCTTCAAAATTTATATAATTTTGTGGCACAGTCATTGACATCCTAGTTGGCAATCATTGATTAATGACGATTTCCATAACTTTACAAGGAATGGGATGATAGTTACCAAAAGGAATCAGCATGTGTAGGGCACTATTCTAAACAACTTGTTGAAGGAATTTTGTCAAAATATTGAAAGCGACGCAAAATTTATATCTTTGAACGAAAAATCATGACAATGATGGAAGTCTTCACGTTAATTGGTTTACAAATGGCACATGTTATTTTGTGTATGAAAAGTCAAAACTATAATTTGTAACACAAACCTTTCGTGCATGCAACAGTCGACCACTTCCAAAAATCCCCAATCTTTTACACGTTCATTTTCTCAGTGGAATGATCCCAGCCCTGCAAACCACCAACAACCGATAAAAGAAAACCTCATAAATAAATTAATTCCAAGTCGAGGCGCGAAAATTTCTTCATCCATTCACGCCACTTCATCCAGATTCAATCATTTTTCAATCTACGCGCTCGACCGCCGTTGATTTTCCGATCCAACCAATTTATGCTGTTTATGCTATCGCCTCCCTCTCCCAGCTATGTTATGTGGGAGAAAAGGAGAGAATCCACTCAAATGGACGACGTCGACGGCGATGATGTGTGGCGATCTTGTTCCAATACATATGTGCGTGATTTTTTTTCCAAGTTTTGTTATGCTTGAGCGTTATTAAGTTTTGCTGTCCATTTTATATTTTTTGAGCTTAGGTAAAAACACTGCCAAAATGAAAAGCGTATAACTGTCACTAAAAGTTAAAAGTAATCCTATTTGTTTTCTAACAGTAATTGTCAAACTATCGGGGCTCCACTGTAACTAGTTTTTCATGTATGGCGGATTGGGACAACCAAAAAGGGAAAACATCGAAAACATATTTGATACATTATTTATATTTGTTTTCAATCCGGTCGACGTCTGGGCAAATAGTCAATCAAATGGCGTTTGATTTTTGGTGCGAAGCTGATAGTACTAGGGTAACCATCAGGGTAGTGTAGAAGACAACAGAAACATAACCTAAAAATAATTCACGGCATATATCGATCGCCCTACCCTAACATCGTTCTATGTTTGCTCGGTTGTCGCCACACTTTCTGGCTGATGGCAGCTGTTCCAAGCCGTATTGGCGTCGGCAAGATCTATGGGCCTGGTCACTTGCCGCTGCCACTGCTGCTGCTGGACTGCTGGAGAAGCGCCCGATAGAACAACAACATCAACAGTGCGCGCCAGTGTGGTTGCGGTGTTGATTTGTGATTGTTGTTGAGATTTCGTTTGCGGTAGATCCACGTGGACGAGTGAAAAGGGAAGAAACGTGTCCGACACGCTCTCAAGTGGGTTATCATCGGTTTTGATGGTTCAAGTGGAGTGAGAAGTAATTGAAAGTGAAGTTTTTGGGAGCGATGATTCTAGACGTGATTCGTCTTGTGAGGTGAAAATGAAATCATAAAAGTATAAAAGTATAATTTTAAAAATTAAACATAAATAATACAGTCCCACGTCAATTATTCCTCTTCTATTCAAACTCAGACGTCATAAATTTATTCGAACCACAATCGATAGAACCACAATACTACTGCTATCATTGCGCCACGTATGGCTTTATAGTCTGCGTGGTGTGGTTCCGATTGGCAGCATCTGCACAAATATTGATATTCCAAATGTCATCCCTAATTGACCGCAGCAGATTCGATTCGGGACAGCTTAATAAGTATCGTTTAGGGAGCTGGTGGGTGGGGTTCATGAATATTGAGCAGGGCAGATTATGATTTTTGCTGTGAGGGAAGTTTGCTGTTGGACTCCAGTTAAAATAGCCAGAAAAAAACGCGTCCCTAACATTTAACAAAACAAAGTTGCTTGTTTGCTTCCCGCAAAAATGGCTTATCTGCTCAAAATGGCAATCATTGAAAAAAATACATAAAACATAACAAATCGACACCAATGCTACACTAATAATTGGTTGAAGATTCCAGTTCTCTTTCCTGGTGGGTTATAATTATATTTTTCGTCTATTCTATATTGTATTAAATTGCGTTTGATTTCGTTCTGGAGCAAAAACTTATTTGTTTATCTATGTTTAAGCATTGCTAACTTTATAGAGTAATTTTCTACGTTTTCGCAGATCGGGTTTTGCCTGATTTTATTTTGTTTTGAATGCCACTTTGGCCAATCCTTCCCTTCGTCGAAAGAGATATTTTGCATCTTTAGTAGGGTGCCCAGAAAAAAATGACCACCTGCTCCACAAGCGGAAAAAGGGTTTTGGGCTATTTTAAGCATCTGTGCATTTACACCCGAGCCTAGAGCTTGTGGAAAAAAATTTCATGCAAAAATGTCTTTTTTAAATCGCCAATTACATTCCGGATTAGAGCGTCCAATTTCCCGTCCCGGGAAAAAATTTCCCGGGAATTCCCGGGATTTCCCGAAAAAATATATTTCCCGTTTCCCGGGAAATTTGTAAATTTCCCGGGAATTCCTGAAATTTAAGCAAAAGTACACATTTTCTACACTTTTTGGAACAGTTTTTTTCGATTCAGAAAAAAATAAAAGAAGATGATTTTGTTCAATTAAATTTATTTTATAGCTCTTATACAATTAATCAGATTATCAGACACTTTGATATCTGAGAATATTAATTTTTGAAGCTACGGGAAAATTAAGTAAGCTTTTTCAAGAATATTTGGAATTATTTCATAAAAAATATAGGGAATTGAGATTTTTACGTTTGAGGAGGGGGGTTGGTAAAGGATCAAAATTGGGAGTGTGCTAAGTTTGGGGGTGCTGGTGGGTCAGGGTGTTTTGTGGGGGTGGGGGGTGGGGGATAATTATAGGTAGGGATGAGGGGTGGATGTAGAAGGTGTCAAGAAATTCTCTCTATCTTGTAGTAAAGAAACACAGAGCACGGTGGGAAGAGTTGGGGGTTTTGGGTGAAGTTATATAATCATCATATAAGACGGAGTGTGCATGGGAGGGGGGATGTCTCCTAATTGTGATAACATGGTTGGTCACTCTTCACTCTCATTTTATATTGGGGGGGGTGGGGGAGGGTAGGGGGAATTAGCTTTGATGTTAGGGTTTTTGGTGGATGTTTTTTTATGTTGGGATGGGGGGGGAATAAGAGGGTGAGTTAGAGATCGAGAGGGTAGTGAAATTATTTTTGTTGGTGGTGTGGTGGTGGATGGGTTTTGGAGGGTGGGAATGGGTATAGAGGAGATTAGTTTAGAATGAATGGGGAGTGGGGGGAGGGTTTATTTTAGTATTTGGTGATTTAGGGGTTTTGTAGGGGATGAGGTAGGAGGTGGGTGAGTGGTGATAGGGTGGGATGGGGGTTTGACAAGGATGTGGGTTGGTTAGATTGAGTATGGAATTAGTTTGGGTAAAGTTTTTATTAGGATCTTCGATAGTATTTTTTATTACTTGTGTTGGTGGAGTTTAGATGTTATTTAATATTTTTTTTTATTTATTTTTATGGATGGGTTTGTTTGTAAAGATAGTTTTTTTTATTTTTGACCTGCAGTTAAGCTGTTAATTGATCTTCACACTTGTTTTAGCCTTTCAGTCGCTGTTCTAAACAACTTAATTGCAGCAGAACCAAGATCAAAACAATTTTCAATAAATTTTCAATTTCCCGGGAATTCCCGGGATTTCCCGGGAAATTGGTTGAAAATTTCCCGTTTCCCGGGAAATTTGTAACCCCGGGAAATTGGACGCTCTATTCCGGATCAACTTTAACAGCTTTGGTATGTTCTACAAAGTTGTTGAGCATTCAACTTCCATTGAGAATCTCACTTTTTAGAATAGGGGGAGAGGGGGTAATACGCAACCCCGGGGCAAAATGCACCCCTGCTTTTCTCGGTATTGAGAAGAATTTTCCGGAGAAAAAAACCATAGAAATTAGAAGCTTAACATTGTAAAACCATGCTGGAAAAAAATTAGCATCGTAGGATAAAAACAGCTAAAGTTATTTGCAAAACTTTAAAATGTTGTGTTGTGATCTAATTTTCATTGAACTTTCAATATGATTTTTGGACACTATAAAAAGCATTTAATGATATTGTAAGTGTTGATTCATATAGTTTTTGCCTTAATCTTCATTATGATATAGATAAATTAGTCCAAAAACATAAAAAAATGTATTTTTAATTGACCGCTGTGATGCTCCTTTGTAAAAACCGCGGTTGTGACTAGTGAAAACTGCTTTTATCCGGTGCATTTTGCCCCATTTTTTGTGATGCATCTTGCCCCGTTGTTGTAGTGAATTTTGCCCCAATGTTGTGGTGCATATTGGCCCGCATGATTGTTTAAAATGAATTTAAAATGTTTTAAGAATTTGCTATTTTTAAACAATTTTGAGGGTTTTCAAGACTTTTTTCAAATGGTTGACGAAGAATAATAGTTGTTTTAGAACAAAATTCTTCCACAGAAATACTGTTATGTTTGAGAAATCATAGTTTTCCCTTGGGGGTGCATACCCCCTCTCCCCGTAATTGGATGCAAGTAGCGCTCCGTGCAGACCTAATCGTAAGAAAATTGGGGTTTCCATACTTTTTTTCGATTTTTTCCATAAAAACCTTCGAGTATCAATGAGTAAACGTTGACCAATTTTGCTCATGTTTGGCCCAGAGTCCTAAAATAGCTCGAGGAACAATATTCAGCTTGTTGAGAAAAAATCCCACGCCCTAATCTTTTGTTTTTTCCATACAAAGCTCCATACAATTTTGCGGGCTTGTCATACAAAATGAGCATATGAATATTTGAAAATCTGTATCTTTAGGAGGTATTTTCTTCACATTTTGGTGTCTTCGGCAAAGTTTTATGTTATGATTTTTATTTTATTTTTTCAACGAATGAGTAAGCGAAAAAAATACGGGTTTTTCAGAATTAAAAAAAAATATGTTGAAAAAGACACATTATGCGCTAGAAATGAAGATGAACAGTTCTCTACGAAATAGATCTTTTTTTTTTAATTTTAATTTTTGTATTTTTTAATCCGACTGAAACTTTTTTGATGCCTTCGGTATACGGTATTTTAAAAAATCTGATCTTTTGGAGAAATTTTTTGATCGATTCGGTGTCTTCGGCAAAGTTGTAGGTATGGATAAGGACAACATTGAAAAAAAAATTATACACGGTAAAAAAAATTTGGTGATTTTTAATTTAACTTTTTGTCGCTAAAACTTGATGTGCAAAAAAACAAAAAATTTAATTTTTTTTTATTTTTTGATATGTTTTAGGGGACATAAAATGAGTGCATAATTGGCAAAGGGAGCGCGTGGTCGTAAAAAAATATTCGGAGTGAAAAGTGTTTTTTTGTGATTTTCATAGCTCTTCCTATATCATCGTTGATCGAAAGGCACGGCGTCGAGTGGATTGTGTTTAAATTTTTCGAATAAGGTTTTATGTTTTGCGGTGAAAAAGCCATTTCTATATAATGATCGAAAGACGCACAGACAAATTGGATCGTCGAGTTAATAGTGGAGCAAAATAACTGTGTGAGTGATTTTGTGTGTTAACCAGAAAGACCTTCCCATAGTATCGTTGCTCGGAAGGCTCGCCGACGGGTCTGTTATGAAAGTCCTCTCCATAGCGTCGTAGCTCGGGAGGCATCGAAAAGCCAATACCTTATCCTACTAACCCAAAAAAAAATTATTCACGTGATGCTTGAAGGAGATGCTGTGGATTCAACGGTCTCAAGCGGTATCAACAAGTATATAGCGAAAAACTATGTGCTTGATGAGTCTGCAACTTTAACTATCGGACTAACATTCCTCCCTATCGTTGAACTGCAGGCTTCTTGGGAGGGCGCCGGTATTGACTAATAAAGTAGGGATCTTCAGAGGTTAAACAGTGAACGGATGGTTGGCTCCCACTGATCATTTTTGATTCATTGTTTGACTTCAGCTGATCTGTCAATAACGGAGTAGCAGCTCGTTGGCAATCAACCATGCTCATGCACATGCTCATGTTCTAGGGGACATAAAATGCCAACTTTTCTGTAATTTCCAGGTTGTGCAAAAAATCTTTGACCGAGTTATGGTTTTTTGAATCAATACTGATTTTTTCAAAAAATCGAAATATTGGTCGCAACAATTTTTCAACATTCATTTTTCGATGTAAAATCCAATTTACATCAAAAAAGTACTAGAGTGAAATTTTTATAAAGTGCACCGTTTTCAAGTTATAGCCATTTTAGGTAACTTTTTTGAAAATAGTCGCAGTTTTCCATTTTTTTTAAATTAGTCGATATTTTAGTAAAATTTTAGTTTCAGAAGATGCGTTGGAACATCCTTTACCATCTGCTACTAATAGCTCGTTCAAAAGTGGATATTAGCCGTTTTTTCAATGGTGGGCAGTATTGCCCTCTCGCCCTCGACTTTGATCCACGCAGAAAAATAAGGCATATTTGAATCAACAAAACGTTTTGTTGATTTGAAAATCAAGATTTTTGTTAAATCAACGCTAAACGTCAAAGCAACTTTTTCAAAACAACAAATGATTTTTGTGGAATTAAGAAAATCAAGGTTTGTTTCAACGCAAAATCGGCGTTGATTATATTCAACAAAAATGTTGATGAATCAAACCTCGTACAGACTGATTCTACAAAATATTTTTCTGCGTGTCAGAGTCAAGAGACATAAACTTCAAAAAATATTTGCAATGAACTTAAAAAAATGAAAAAAACGTTAATTGAAAAGCATAGAAGGGAAGTCAACTTTAAATCACAAAAAAGCAAATAAAATAATCAAAATTGTTAAATTAATTACCTACAACTTTGTCAAAGACACCAAATCGATCAGAAAATCTCTTCTCAAGACCAAATATTAAATTTGTCGTGCCCATTTTGTGTGACCTGTCCACAAAATAGAATGGACCCATTCAAATTGGGAATAGGGCATGGAAAAAATTTATCTAGATAAAAAAAATAAAATATAAAATCTAAAAAAAATGCGAAATTCTAAGGATTTTCTCTTATGCAATATGAATAAGAATACACACAATCAACACCACTGATTGGTTACTTTCTTCTAGTAGAAAATGTGCTGATTGAATGATTCTGCCTTTATGGTTGCCGACACTGGCCACCCGTAATCACTTATGATTTATTTATTTTTTTGCCCAGACCAGTCCGCCACCGTTGACAAGCGCCACGTGAGTCGAGAACACCTTTTGTGTGACCCATAATTGGAATTTCGTTTCATAGCCTCTTCCCTTGATGTTCCCGTTGATGTGGAACGAAAGAAATCAATAAGCAGAAATTAATCCATTCAGGTATGGCGTACAATGCCGATTTGTGTGTCATTGCTGGCCGAGCCGGGCTCTTCACCTTTGATGTTGGCTTTTTTATTGGAAATGATTGTAAACATAGGTGCTCCAGGTGTGTCCAGCTTCGTTGTAACGGATTACCGGATTAATTGATGCGTATCGATGGGAGTTCTCTGGACACATTCCAGGGAAGGGTTTAAAAAGCTTCAATTTGACTCAAATAGTTGGTAACTTGTAGTCTGGGTTGGGACACTTTCATATCTCGTATGTTGGATTATATTCGTAAGAAGCTAAAATCTTTCTGAGTATCAAGTGTCTTCCAATGTGACACTTAGATCAAAGAAATGACATTGTCTGAGATTACTAATCGCATTAGATTGGATTTTCTAGCCATAAGAAGAAATCTGTTAAAAATTCTTTTTATTTGAACGATTGCAATTGTTGTTAATGATAAAGCTTTGCTAACACATTTTGCTGGCTTAGAGAGTTAATATTTTTAATCCTCTATAAAATTATCAAATGATTTATTTTTTGAACCAGAATTTTCTCTGATTTTTCGGCAATGATCCACTTTCAATCCAAGAAGATTTTCTCGTAAACTCTGCACTCCCATTAGGTAAAAAGAAAATTGCCCCATCATTCAGTGCCAATTGTTCTCGTGTGCTCTCGGCTCAGTTGTTCCGGGCTATGGCAAAGACGACATTAATAAATCTTCTTCATGGCCCATAACGGGCCATTGTGAGTAATTACTGACATTTAGCAACAGAACAGCATCCGAGCATCCGAGAATGAATGAACCGAACCTTTTTGATACACTCTCCCAACAATCTTGAGCTTGCCTTCGTAGGAAGCAACCGGGGAAACCTCACCAGAAAAAGGGGTAAATTGTTGTTGCTATAGTAAAGCTCCAGTTTAATGCAGCACCATGCCAGCCTATGATACTTGATTCTTCCGAGATGATTTTGATCTGTGCTGCTGTCACATTTTGAGACGATTTGACATGTGTATACAAAAAGTGACGATATGATTAATGTTTGCTGCCAGTGCTTTTGCCGTTTTTATGCTTGCTGTTCGTACAGTACAACTGCACCCGTCAAAACTTTATGAGTGTGATAATAAACGTCAATGACACAGTCAGGGGTCGTAAAGAGAGGCGCTGTATAAATTCTCTTAAAATATTTAGATTTCTATAATTTACGAATCCAAAGGAAAAAGGATAACATTTACCAATAATTATTAAGATTATTTGTATCGTTTCCTTGATAGCGGAAAACGAGTAAAAAAACAAGGGAAAACTAAATTTTAGTATTACTTGGGCAACGACCAAAATATGAAGGTACCAGGACCAAAATAGCCAAAATAAATAAGCGGATTCCTCTGGAAATTTCACAAAAAATGATTAAGTTCCATTAACTGGAGTTCAAGGCAAAAAAAAACTCATTTAAAAAAACATTTAAAAAAATTGTAACTGATAAAACTGCAGCTTTAAATTACAATTTAACTTCAACACTGCATTTACAAAAGTTAGGTTACATTTTAAAATCTCCAGAGTAAGGTGCTTTTAAAGCTCTATTATTTTTTCTGCTGATTTTAACTTTTTTCAATTTTTGAATCGAATGTATAAATATGAAAAAAAACAGACAAACTATCAATGAATGAACTAAAATTAAAATGTTTTTCCTTACCACTATCGCCATATAAAACAGTGGTTCTCAACCTTTGTCGATCTATTCCCCCCTTGGATAATTTTCAAGATCGTTATTCCCACCTATCAATTTTCAACTAATTTAATTATGATTGATAATATTGGCATTAATGTTTATAGAAAATGTATGTTTACAAATTTTTATTTTTCGCTAAATCTTCAAAACCTATTTTTAAGCCTTTTGTTTATTGAAAGAAACTCTTCATTTATTTATTTTTCAAGGTCAAGATTTTAAGGTTAAGGAAAAGATAACAAAACCCAAAAAAAATAAAATAAAAAATGTTCTCAATAAATCGAAGGCATTGTTGAAGGGAGTGAACGTTTTTTTTCGGCTATGTTTTACTTTTTTGAAAAAAATAGTGATCTCTTAAAAGTTTTGAACGAACAAACAGTTCTTCTGTGAAATGTTTGTATTATTTTCAAGTTACCGTTTTTATGATTGATTTAAAAAAAAATGTTTTTTTCTTAATTTAGAACTAAAAGCCCATTCTCGTCCATCTCTCAAAAAAATCCAAATAACTAAAGGAACTATTAGACTGTGGCAATCAAACAAATAAACTCGCACTTTTTGAATTTCAAAGTTTGTCAAACTCGCAAACTTGTTTGTGGCAAACTCGCAAACAAAGCCAAATGTATGCAGGCTGACGTTTCTGCAAATAAATGCAGGCAAACTGCCAAACTGTCAAACAGTTTGCTAGTTTGCGAGTTTGTTTGTTTGTTTGTCTTTGTTTAATAACTCCTTAAGGAAATTTTCCACAATTTTCTTCCTTATCATTGTTGTTCCGCAATTCCAAAAATATCAGTCAAACATTTTGAGCCTTTTTGAAATATTAGTCGTGATTTTGAAATTTTGAACATTTTTTTTTAAGATAAGAAATATCACGTTATCTCAGCAACCTAGGTCGACCTTCTCGAGATACGGATTTGCGAATGTTTGTTTAGCTATTATGCATGAACAGGCCCCAAATTGATTTTTAGGGACACCTTGCTCCGCAAAAAACGAGTCTTGTATGGAGAAACCAATGATGTGAAATGGCGTATTTGGACAAAAAAAATCGATGGAAAACATTTCATTCAAATCAAAAGTACAAAATAAAAATCGTGAATAAATTTGTTGTTTAGAGTTGTGATTTTTAAACCCCTAAACTCTTGCGTTTATTTGTGAGTTATTTTTGGTAGATAAAAGAAGTTATATTTGGTAGATAAAAGTAAGCCTTTTCGTCGTTCCAGAAAACTAAGAAATTTGAGGACAGAATAGCCAAAAACTATATTTCTAAATTCAGCAACATTATTGAAGCTCCACTGTACTTTAAAGGGTTAAAGGCACGCTTCCTAATACATCTCGAAGCGCCCTCCGGAGGGTACAGAGTGCGCTGTCATTCTTCACTTTTTCAGCAGATAATGATGATGGAGATGATTAAGTTCTTTCTTTTATGATGTCAAAAATGTGTCACTTGCGCTTGATAATGTGTATGCTGCTCGTAATTTTTAATGAATTTGAACTGGATCTCCCGTAGATTGATGCTGACAGAATTGGGTTTTAGGCTTGTTTCTTTCATT
>NC_068938.1:105923686-105954364 GCF_016801865.2 Culex pipiens pallens
CAGTTGGTTTCATAGAACCAGACTGCTAGGTAATTTCGAATTTATTCAGAATAATTGTAGGAATATTTTTAAGAATAAATAAAATAAAATAAATTCCCTTCTAAATTTTTTACTCGCAAGATAACTTCAGTTGGTTTCATGGAATTAGGCTGCAAGATAACTTCAGTTGGTTTCATAGAACCAGACTGCTAGGTAATTTCGAATTTATTCAGAATAATTGTAGGAATATTTTTAAGAATAAATAAAATAAAATAAATTCCCTTCTAAATTTTTTACTCGCAAGATAACTTCAGTTGGTTTCATGGAATTAGGCTGCAAGATAACTTCAGTTGGTTTCATAGAACCAGACTGCTAGGTAATTTCGAATTTATTCAGAATAATAATAGGAATATTTTTAAGAATAAATAAAATAAAATAAATTCTCTTCTAAATTTTTTACTCGCAAGATAACTTCAGTTGGTTTCATGGAATTAGGCTGCAAGATAACTTCAGTTGGTTTCATAGAACCAGACTGCTAGGTAATTTCGAATTTATTCAGAATAATTGTAGGAATATTTTTAAGAATAAATAAAATAAAATAAATTCCCTTCTAAATTTTTTACTCGCAAGATAACTTCAGTTGGTTTCATGGAATTAGGCTGCAAGATAAGTTCAGTTGGTTTCATAGAACCAGACTGCTAGGTAATTTCGAATTTATTCAGAATAATAATAGGAATATTTTTAAGAATAAATAAAATAAAATAAATTCCCTTCTAAAATTTTTACTCGCAAGATAACTTCAGTTGGTTTCATGGAATTAGGCTGCAAGATAACTTCAGTTGGTTTCATAGAACCAGACTGCTAGGTAATTTCGAATTTATTCAGAATAATTGTTGGAATATTTTTAAGAATAAATAAAATAAAATAAATTCCTTTCTTAAAATTTTTACTCGCAAGATAACTTCAGTTGGTTTCATGGAATTAGGCTGCAAGATAACTTCAGTTGGTTTCATAGAACCAGACTGCTAGGTAATTTCGAATTTATTTAGAATAATTGTTGGAATACTTTTAAGAATAAATTAAATAAAATAAATTCCCTTCTAAAATTTTTACTCGCAAGATAACTTCAGTTGGTTTCATGGAATAAGGCTGCAAGATAACTTCAGTTGGTTTCATAGAACCAGACTGCTAGGTAATTTCGAATTCATTCAGAATAATTGTAGGAATATTTTTAAGAATAAATAAAATAAAATAAATTCTCTTCTAAAATTTTAACTCGCAAGATAACTTCAGTTGGTTTCATGGAATTAGGCTGCAAGATATCTTCAGTTGGTTTCATAGAACCAGACTGCTAGGTAATTTCGAATTTATTTAGAATAATTGTTGGAATACTTTTAAGAATAAATTAAATAAAATAAATTCCCTTCTAAAATTTTTACTCGCAAGATAACTTCAGTTGGTTTCATGGAATAAGGCTGCAAGATAACTTCAGTTGGTTTCATAGAACCAGACTGCTAGGTAATTTCGAATTCATTCAGAATAATTGTTGGAATATTTTTAAGAATAAATAAAATAAAATAAATTCCTTTCTTAAAATTTTTACTCGCAAGATAACTTCAGTTGGTTTCATGGAATTAGGCTGCAAGATAACTTCAGTTGGTTCTAAAATGTTTACTCCCAAGATAACTTCAGTTGGTTTCATGGAATTAGGCTGCAAGATAACTTCAGTTGGTTTCATAGAACCAGACTGCTAGGTAATTTCGAATTTATTCAGAATAATTGTAGGAATATTTTTAAGAATAAATAAAATAAAATAAATTCCCTTCTAAATTTTTTACTCGCAAGATAACTTCAGTTGGTTTCATGGAATTAGGCTGCAAGATAACTTCAGTTGGTTTCATAGAACCAGACTGCTAGGTAATTTCGAATTTATTCAGAATAATTGTAGGAATATTTTTAAGAATAAATAAAATAAAATAAATTCCCTTCTAAAATTTTTACTCGCAAGATAACTTCAGTTGGTTTCATGGAATAAGGCTGCAAGATAACTTCAGTTGGTTTCATAGAACCAGACTGCTAGGTAATTTCGAATTTATTTAGAATAATTGTTGGAATACTTTTAAGAATAAATTAAATAAAATAAATTCCCTTCTAAAATTTTTACTCGCAAGATAACTTCAGTTGGTTTCATGGAATAAGGCTGCAAGATAACTTCAGTTGGTTTCATAGAACCAGACTGCTAGGTAATTTCGAATTTATTCAGAATAATTGTTGGAATATTTTTAAGAATAAATTAAATAAAATAAATTCCCTTCTAAAATTTTTACTCGCAAGATAACTTCAGTTGGTTTCATGGAATAAGGCTGCAAGATAACTTCAGTTGGTTTCATAGAACCAGACTGCTAGGTAATTTCGAATTCATTCAGAATAATTGTTGGAATATTTTTAAGAATAAATAAAATAAAATAAATTCCTTTCTTAAAATTTTTACTCGCAAGATAACTTCAGCTTTCAGTTTTCTCTTGTAAATTGTAGTGTAAACTTTGACCATTCGATGATTTCTAAATATAGAACATTTTAGTACATCTGTTTCATTACACTGAAAAAATCTAACTCGTCGGTTTAATAAAACTGCTTAATCGATGAATCGATATTGACGTTTATTCTACTTAACCTTACAGTGAGTCGAATAATTGTTAGTACATTACGGTTCGGAAAAAAATCATTAAATAAAAAAGCTCATAATTTTTCAATGAGATCAAACATTATTACTCGGGGCATTGCTATCTTTTGCTTTCAATTAATGAACTGAATCGTGTTGGGTTGTATAAACAACTTGTTTGATAATAAGATAGTATAGTTTATTTTACATGCTTCCTTGCAGGAGTGTACAGACATTTATATGACACACTGTATGCTCTGGTGGAAACCTACTTTACCGAATGGTCAAACTTTCTGTTGCCGTTAAGCTTATAATGATTTTAAATAAATTCTTAGCTCTATCCCAACCGAAGTAGGTATGATTCAACAAAAATAAAATAATATTTCTTACCAGCGTCACAATTTTTTTAAAGACAGTTTTTTTTAATCATTTGTGCATTTTTGCCTTTTTGCCGTCCTATTTTTTTCATAACATTATTTTGTATGTAGCCATCCTATTGAGTGGCTTATACCGGATAATGACCTTCATTCGATTAAAGAACCATAGTGGCCGATACAGTAGAATTGTATTCGTATAGGTCTGATAGCCGAGCGGGCTAAGGCGCGAATCCGCTCTACAAGTGCTTGGTGTGAATTCTGACGGGTACTTTTTTTTGTTGTATGAAGAAAAACTGTAAATGCAGTGGATATTTTTGGCTGAGATTGAGACATTGATTGTTTTATTTTAAGCTGATTATTTTTAAGGAGTTTACCTCAAGGCTACACGGATAGAAATCCTGTCCGGGAAATCGACAACATTGTCGACCAGTCGTCCGGTAACATTTGCAACAAAATCGAGAACAATGTTGTCGATTTTGAGTCGTCACGGTTGGTGACGCCTGGCAAAACAAAAAGCACGCAGCCATCCAGAACGGGTTAATCGGTTTTTGAATTGACCGTTGGTTTTGGTTTTTTAATTGACCGTTGGATATTTCTTTTGGTTCAGTAAAACAGTTGATTCGTTTTTTTTATTTATTGAGGCAAAATAATACATCATTAATTAAAATACTAATCTTTGTGTGAGTGTGTGTGTGTGGAACTAAGGAATTTAGGAATTAAACAATTAAGGAATTTTCGAATTTAGGAATTAAGGAATTAAGGAATTAAGGAATTTAGGAATTTGGGAATTTGGGAATGTGGGAATTTTGAAATTTGGGAATATAAGAATTTAGGAATATTGGAATTTGGGAATTTGAGAATTTGGGAATTTGGAAAATTGGGAATTTGGGAATTTAGGAATTTAGGAATTTAAGAATCAAGGAATTTAGGAATTTTGGAATTAAGGAATTTAGGAATTTGGGAATTTGGGAATTCGAGAATTTGGGAATTTATAAATTTGGGAATTTGGGAATTTGGAAATTCTGGAATTAAGGAATTTAGGAATTTAGGAATATAGGAATTTGAAAATTTGGGAATTTAAGAATTTAGGAATTATGGAATTTAGGTGTTATGGAATTTAGGAATTCAGGAATTTAGGAATTGAGGAATTTGGGAATTTGGGGATTTGGGAATTTGGAAATTTGGGAATTTAGGAATTTAAGAATTTAGGAATTTAGGAATTTAGGAATTTAGGAATTTAGAAATTTGAGAATTTGGGAATTTGGAAAATTAGGAATTTGGGAATTTGGGAATTTAGGAATTTAGGAATTTAGGAATTTAAGAATCAAGGAATTTAGGAATTTAGGAATTAAGGAATTCAGGAATTTGGGAATTTTGGAATTCGAGAATTTGGGAATTTGGGAATTTGGAAATTCGGGAATTAAGGAATTTAGGCATTTAGGAATATAGGAATTTGAAAATTTGGGAATTTAGGAATTTAGGAAATTAGGAATTAAGGAATTCAGGAATTTGGGAATTTGGGAATTCGAGAATTTGGGAATTTAGGAATTTAGAAATTTAGGAATTTAAGAATTTAGGAATATAGAAATTTGGGAATTTACACCCAAAATTCAGAGTCAAGATAATCGTTCTCTCAAAATTAATTGAGGGCTCAGTGCCAAAACCGATAGAATAATGGTACCAACTCACACCATCATAACAAATGAGTTCATTCGTTAGTTGAATCAATAAATCTCCAACAAGTGTCATACATCGACTTCTGACTTCTCCATGGTCACTAAGCTGTGGTGGCCGAGGCAGCTAAGTCATTGGATTGGTTTGTCAAAGGTCTCTGGTTCGATTCCAGTTGTCGAAACTTTTGGTTTTTTGTTTGACGGATGAACTTTTTTTGCAAATGAACCTCGAGAGAATAGTTCTATCGCCCATCTCGAGCTGTGTTCTCTGCGTCCGTGAATGGTACCACTATTCTCTCGACTTGAGACCATCATTCTCTCGGAGAAGCGCTGCCAGTTTTGGGTGTAGGAATTTAGGAATTCAGGAATTAGGAATTTAGGAATTTAGGAATTTGGGAATTTGGGAATTTGGAAATTTGGGAATTTAGGAATATAGGAATATAGGAATTTAGGAATATAGAAATTTGGGAATTTGAGAAAATAGGAATTTAGGAATTATAGAATTTAGGAATTCAGGAATTTGGGAATTTAGGAAATTAGGAATTCAGGAATTTTGGAATTTTGGAATTTAGGAATTTGGGAATTTGGAAATTTGAAAATTTGGGAATTTGGGAATTTAGGAATTAAGTTATTTTGGAATTTTGGAATATTTGAATTTAGGAATTTGGAAATTTATGAATTTGGAAATTTGGGAATATGGGAGTTTAGGAATTTAGGAATTTAGGAATAGAGGAATTTAGGAATTTGGGAATTTAGGAATTATGGAATTTAGGAATTCAGGAATTTAGGAATTAAGTAATTTAGGAATTTAGGAATATAGGAATTTAGGAATATAGGAATTTAGGAATATAGGAATTTAGGAATATAGGAATTTAGGAATATAGGAATTTAGGAATTTGGGAATTTGGGATATTAGAATTTTAGAATTTTAGAGTTTGAGAATTTTAGAATTTTAGAGTTTAAGAATTTTAGAATTTTAGAAATTTAGAATTTTCAGAATTTTAGAATTTTAGAATTTCAGAATTTTAGAATTTTAGAATTTTAGAATTTTAGAATTTTAGAATTTTAGAATTTTAGAATTTTAGAATTTTAGAATTTTAGAATTTTAGAATTTTAGAATTTTAGAATTTTAGAATTTTAGAATTTTAGAATTTTAGAATTTTAGAATTTTAGAATTTTAGAATTTTAGAATTTTAGAATTTTAGAATTTTAGAATTTTAGAATTTTAGAATTTTAGAATTTTAGAATTTTAGATTTTTAGAATTTTAGAATTTTAGAATTTTAGAATTTTAGAATTTTAGAATTTTAGAATTTTAGAATTTTCGAATTTTCGAATTTTCGAATTTTCGAATTTTCGAATTTTCGAATTTTCAAATTTTAGAATTTTAGAATTTTAGAATTTTAGAATTTAGAATTTTAGAATTTTAGAATTTTAGAATTTTAGAATTTTAGAATTTTAGAATTTTAGAATTTTAGAATTTTAGAATTTTAGAATTTTAGAATGTTAGAATGTTAGAATTTTAGAATTTTAGAATTTTAGAATTTTAGAATTTTAGAGGAGGAGGAGGAGGAGGAGGAGGAGGAGGAGGAGGAGGAGGAGGAGGAGGAGGAGGAGGAGGAGGAGGAGGAGGAGGAGGAGGAGGAGGAGGAGGAGGAGGAGGAGGAGGAGGAGGAGGAGGAGGAGGAGGAGGAGGAGGAGGAGGAGGAGGAGGAGGAGGAGGAGGAGGAGGAGGAGGAGGAGGAGGAGGAGGAGGAGGAGGAGGAGGAGGAGGAGGAGGAGGAGGAGGAGGAGGAGGAGGAGGAGGAGGAGGAGGAGGAGGAGGAGGAGGAGGAGGAGGAGGAGGAGGAGGAGGAGGAGGAGGAGGAGGAGGAGGTTCCACTCGGCGCTGGCCGTTCAGTTGGGTGAAGAGGTGCTGACCAGGTTGGAGAAACTGACCGACGAAGTTTGCTGGACGGCGTTCGAGTTCTCCACGGACGGAACAGGGAATTGCCGCAACGCCGACCGGAGGTTTGTTCTCCGTTTGCTCGCCGCCGACGTACTTGTTTTGCTTCTCGATCTTCTTGCGCTCCGACTAGGTGATGCACTCGGACATGGCAAACGACTGCTCGAACACCGCCGACGAGATGACGCTCCGCGTGTCGTTCCCAAATTCGCTCGGTGTTTCCTCCCCAGCTGGCGTTACCGGAGGATCCTTCGGAGTTCCAGCCTTGCCCCCGCTCCCTCCCACAACCGGATTCTGACCGTCTAACAGTGGCAACTGATTGCCTATTATCCGCCGCCTTCTTCTAAATCCCAAAGATCTCCCGGAACAACTCCCGGTGCTACGGGCTGAACCGGAACCGCGAGTCAATCACGGCTTGATCCTCGTAGATGCTGAACTTGCAGTCCTCCCGTCCGCCAAAAAGTTCCTCGGCCGCTCGTCCATCTGCGTCGTCTTGCTGCTGATCTTGTCCGAGAACCCGGAGCTGATCGTTTCCGTCTCGGAAAAGTCCATCGGCGTTCGCAGCTCAATCTTTCGCCGCGTCGTGCCCCGTTGCTGCTCTGGCCGTCTTCTTGCGGTTGCCGTGTTCGTGGGTGAACTTGGTAATGAGAGCGAGCTGAAATCGCCCGAGCCGAGCTCTTCACCCTGCCGTTGATCCAACGACTGCTGCGTCTGACCTTGGCCTTGCTGCTGCGGCGGGGTCACTCCGGTGTAGGTGGAGGAGGACGCCTTGCCTCTCGTTGCTTTTTTCTCCCGAAAACAAAAAAAAACTTGGCTAAAACACAAACTGCCACGATCACTCGGTTGACGTTTTGATTATTTTGGCTGCGTTTTGACAGTTGTTACGGGGGAATCGTAGGGGACGGTTGCCAATTTTGAGAACAAAATGTTTCAAAATCGATGAGAATGTTGTCGATTTTGAAAACATTGTCGATCAAATCGAAAACAATCGATGTTTTCGATTTTATCGCAACTTGTTTTCGGTTATGCGGACCGGATTTCTATCCGTGTACAAAAGCGATCCAACATGTAAAACCACTTAGAGTTGTCTGAGAAGCACGCCACGGAAAACGGCGGGGACAGTGCCGGGAACAAACGGCCGTGTTTGTCGTCGTCACTGGTGCGTCGCTTCCAAACGTGAATCTGTTAGTGTCCGGCTTTGCGGCCGTTGACTCCTTTGTGTGTTGCTGTTACTCTTCTTGGCCTTGATCTCATCCAGATACTTTTTGTGATTTTGAAGATCGGCGTCAGCTTGCACACCGGATTCTCCTTGACTTTCTCCGAAATCCAAGTGGCCTCGGCCAGTTTGAGCGCCTTCACATTGGCAGCATACTCCTCATCCGCGGTGCCTTTGCCGGCGGAGCCTGTGTGTCCTCCTTCGGCGGGATTCCAACCCCAAAAAAGACTTGCTTGCTCGGGTTGGTCGTGGCAAAGATGCTGGCTCCCAGCGCGGACGTCGTGGCCACCGCGAAAGCGAAAATTGACTGACTCTCCTTCGGCCGGTTAAAACGCCGGTGTCTACGTCACCCCGGCGAATCCCTTGAACGCATCAAACACCGACGACGATACACTGCTGCCTGCGGAATCAATGCCGGTGACTCCGTTTTTATGACGCGTTTTTTCAGCTCGTCCTCGGGCCCGCCTCCTCCTCCTCGTTCCAGTTCCTGACGTAGTATCCTCTGAGTTCTCGAAGCCGTGACTGCGGTCGGCCGGAAGAAGACCACACGTAGACTTCGTTCCGAACCAGGTTGGCCACTTCAATTTCCAAACGTTTGCTTTACGTTTGTTTTGTTTTGATGTTTTGACGTTTGTCCGTCAGCCCAAGAAAAAAATGAAGGGTAAGAATACGCTAATTGATTAGCGAGAATCCTAATCAACTAATTGAAAATTCTAATCAACTAAACGATTATTTTTAATCAATTGAGCTTGTGTCTCGCCCCTCGAAATGGCTCAATCTTAAGTCGTACAATTTATGCAAAATTAATTTACTCTGGCTTAAATAATTTTCCGATTCCTGCTTCTCCAAATTTGTCGACTGCAAATCGTGAAAAAGGCTTGATTTCGCCTACGAAGGCTCTGACTTAGCAACTCTGGTGAAATTATTTTCAATCTTGTGCAAAGTTTAAAATCATAAAATTAATTAAATAATTGTTGAATTCCAACACCCAGAACTTGGCATCGGCATACGAGAGGATAAAGAGCACGATTCGGTAGTAAAATGGTACTGTGTGCGGACGGAGAGAATAAATCCCGAAATTACCGAGAGTAGGGGAACTATACCCTTTTTCAGCCCATTTCTATTATCGGCCTATCAGCACTTTGATCATAAATTACAGCTTTCATAAAGTGTTTTTGACTGATCCAAAGTAACAAATAGCTCAAATAAAAGTGAGCAAGCAACTCTTGATTGTTGATACATCTGAAAAAGTTGATTCTTGATTAGGGCATTTGATAATTAATTATGTTGGTACTGATATTAGTGGATATTTTGTCTTCCTAAATGTCGTAAAAAGTTTATAAAATTCATTAATTTAGTTTTCGTATATAAAAAATACATGTAACGAGTATAAAAACCAAACAAATAGGTGGAAAATAATTCAAAATAAATGTTTATGCTAGAAGCTCTTTAAATTTTGGCAACACTTTTCTCTGACAGGTGGACCGGCCACTTTTGGCACTGACAGTTCTGTTTGTTTTTGTTCTTCAAATTCGGACCGGTGCAAAACAAAAGAGTAAAAAATCCACGAAAATAATCGGGATCGTTTCCGGCGAGGCGTACGTGATTCGGTTTGAACCTGATCCGGATCGACTTTTGGCAAATTATTCTGCTTACGGCGGGGGTGTTTGTGTTATTGTCGGCGGCCAAACTATCGGACAACGCGCTGTTCTACTACATTTGTGGGATTTGATGGGGCATTTTCGCCAGCTTTTTGGTGGTTGTCTATTTGACCAGAATGATCTTCCCCCGGAAGCCGATAATGTACGGCGTAATGCTGGGAGGATGCACGCTCGGGTTCTACGCCGCCTACCGGGAGGCCACCACCGGATTCTGCATCGCCTTCTCTATATGCTGCTACTTCCCACGAACCCTCCTGCTTCCTTTACCGGCGTCGATTCCCGCCCAAGCGACGCCTTCTCACCGTCGAAGAGTGCAACGAGCCAGGTGCCCGCGAAACCATCAATGCCTTCGACGAACTGCGCGAGTTCTGCAGCAGTCCCAACTGCAAGCTGTTCCACTGCTCCGATGCTCAAGCTGAAAGATCCCAGCAGCAGCAGCTGGTGGTACAACGAGCACTCCGACGACGGCGCGACCGACGATTAGCGGCAGAAGCAGTCGCAGCAGAAGTAGACAACCGGTTAACTTCCCTCTCGGGGGCGCAGTTGTGAGCTGACCAAATCCGTGTCATTTCTGAAGGCCGCTAGAAGGTGGAATCCGGGATGCTGTGCAGCAGCCCCCGCGGATGTGTTGACGGATATCAGTTCCACAGGACACGTCGGTGACGTGCAAGGACTCGAACCCGAGGCGCCCCGTTGGTAAGTGCTACTTCTTCACGTCCCCGATTAGAAAGACTCTCTGAGATTTTTTTTTTCTCCGCCGGTCTCCTTTCAGGTTCACCTGCCGAGGTGTTGACAAGAACCATCAGTTGCAGCTGCTGGACTTTAGACATGTGGAACAATAAGAAGTGACGTGTGGCGTTCTGTTCCGTTCTAAATGGCGTGCCGGTTCGTATCCACAGGACCAACCGGAAGTGATAATGCATTTGCTGCTTGCCAGGCAGGGCGATTACGACTTGGTAATAATGATCACAGTTAACACTCCAAAAGTTCTTACTCCGTTCCCATCAGCATTTGTAGTTTTTATTCTTAGTCCATGCTGGCTTCAGAAAATTACAGTTGCAAAACATATGAAATAAATGAAAAATAAATATTAACAAAATCAAACGAATTCAACCAAATGCTTTACTATATTCATCACATTGTACTTTGGGACCATCTATACCCCCCCCCCCCCCCTCCCACTCCCCCTCTCAAACTGTCCATGTGATTTATGGATGGTCCCTTTATATTTCTACGGATTAAGTCATTAAAAAATCGAAAAGAATTCCATAATGGAAATTTAACAACAGACAAAATTAGACCATTTCAAATGATACTGCAGAACGTTTTTATTTCTACAAAACCTCTTTTAATATGTGAAGCGAGAATTTTTGTGTACACTACTATCACTATACGGTATCACTAATACGAATGCATCAGTGACGTCATCGATGATGATCATCAAACTAACACTATCAAAATGCACTAATACATATGAAGTCAAGATTGCCTTCACGTTTCACCTTAATCGAATGAAGGTCATTATCCGGTATAAGCCACTCAATAGGATGGCTACATACAAAATAATGTTATGAAAAAAATAGGACGGCAAAAAGGCAAAAATGCACAAATGATTAAAAAAACTGTCTTTAAAAAAATTGTGACGCTGGTAAGAAATATTATTTTATTTTTGTTGAATCATACCTACTTCGGTTGGGATAGAGCTAAGATTTTATTTAAAATAATTATAAGCTTAACGGCAACAGAAAGTTTGACCATTCGGTAAAGTAGGTTTCCACCAGAGCATACAGTGTGTCATATAAATGTCTGTACACTCCTGCAAGGAAGCATGTAAAATAAACTATACTATCTTATTATCAAACAAGTTGTTTATACAACCCAACACGATTCAGTTCATTAATTGAAAGCAAAAGATAGCAATGCCCCGAGTAATAATGTTTGATCTCATTGAAAAATTATGAGCTTTTTTATTTAATGATTTTTTTCCGAACCGTAATGTACTAACAATTATTCGACTCACTGTAAGGTTAAGAAGAATAAACGTCAATATCGATTCATCGATTAAGCAGTTTTATTAAACCGACGAGTTAGATTTTTTCAGTGTAATGAAACAGATGTACTAAAATGTTCTATATTTAGAAATCATCGAATGGTCAAAGTTTACACTACAATTTACAAGAGAAAACTGAAAGCTGAAGTTATCTTGCGAGTAAAAATTTTAAGAAAGGAATTTATTTTATTTTATTTATTCTTAAAAATATTCCAACAATTATTCTGAATGAATTCGAAATTACCTAGCAGTCTGGTTCTATGAAACCAACTGAAGTTATCTTGCAGCCTTATTCCATGAAACCAACTGAAGTTATCTTGCGAGTAAAAATTTTAGAAGGGAATTTATTTTATTTAATTTATTCTTAAAAATATTCCAACAATTATTCTGAATAAATTCGAAATTACCTAGCAGTCTGGTTCTATGAAACCAACTGAAGTTATCTTGCAGCCTTATTCCATGAAACCAACTGAAGTTATCTTGCGAGTAAAAATTTTAGAAGGGAATTTATTTTATTTTATTTATTCTTAAAAATATTCCAACAATTATTCTAAATAAATTCGAAATTGCCTAGCAGTCTGGTTATATGAAACCAACTGAAGTTATCTTGCAGCCTTATTCCATGAAACCAACTGAAGTTATCTTGCGAGTAAAAATTTTAGAAGGGAATTTATTTTATTTAATTTATTCTTAAAAATATTCCTACAATTATTCTAAATAAATTCGAAATTGCCTAGCAGTCTGGTTATATGAAACCAACTGAAGTTATCTTGCAGCCTTATTCCATGAAACCAACTGAAGTTATCTTGCGAGTAAAAATTTTAGAAGGGAATTTATTTTATTTTATTTATTCTTAAAAATATTCCAACAATTATTCTAAATAAATTTTAAATTGCCTAGCAGTCTGGTTCTATGAAACCAACTGAAGTTATCTTGCAGCCTAATTCCATGAAACCAACTGAAGTTATCTTGCGAGTAAAAATTTTAGAAGGGAATTTATTTTATTTTATTTATTCTTAAAAATATTCCAACAATTATTCTGAATAAATTCGAAATTACCTAGCAGTCTGGTTCTATGAAACCAACTGAAGTTATCTTGCAGCCTAATTCCATGAAACCAACTGAAGTTATCTTGCGAGTAAAAATTTTAGAAGGGAATTTATTTTATTTAATTTATTCTTAAAAATATTCCAACAATTATTCTGAATAAATTCGAAATTACCTAGCAGTCTGGTTCTATGAAACCAACTGAAGTTATCTTGCAGCCTTATTCCATGAAACCAACTGAAGTTATCTTGCGAGTAAAAATTTTAGAAGGGAATTTATTTTATTTAATTTATTCTTAAAAATATTCCAACAATTATTCTGAATGAATTCGAAATTACCTAGCAGTCTGGTTCTATGAAACCAACTGAAGTTATCTTGCAGCCTAATTCCATGAAACCAACTGAAGTTATCTTGCGAGTAAAAATTTTAGAAGGGAATTTATTTTATTTAATTTATTCTTAAAAATATTCCAACAATTATTCTGAATAAATTCGAAATTACCTAGCAGTCTGGTTCTATGAAACCAACTGAAGTTATCTTGCAGCCTTATTCCATGAAACCAACTGAAGTTATCTTGCGAGTAAAAATTTTAGAAGGGAATTTATTTTATTTAATTTATTCTTAAAAATATTCCAACAATTATTCTGAATGAATTCGAAATTACCTAGCAGTCTGGTTCTATGAAACCAACTGAAGTTATCTTGCAGCCTTATTCCATGAAACCAACTGAAGTTATCTTGCGAGTAAAAATTTTAGAAGGGAATTTATTTTATTTAATTTATTCTTAAAAATATTCCAACAATTATTCTGAATAAATTCGAAATTACCTAGCAGTCTGGTTCTATGAAACCAACTGAAGTTATCTTGCAGCCTTATTCCATGAAACCAACTGAAGTTATCTTGCGAGTAAAAAATTTAGAAGGGAATTTATTTTATTTAATTTATTCTTAAAAATATTCCTACAATTGTTCTGAATAAATTCGAAATTACCTAGCAGTCTGGTTCTATGAAACCAACTGAAGTTATCTTGCAGCCTTATTCCATGAAACCAACTGAAGTTATCTTGCGAGTAAAAATTTTAGAAGGGAATTTATTTTATTTAATTTATTCTTAAAAATATTCCAACAATTATTCTGAATGAATTCGAAATTACCTAGCAGTCTGGTTCTATGAAACCAACTGAAGTTATCTTGCAGCCTTATTCCATGAAACCAACTGAAGTTATCTTGCGAGTAAAAATTTTAGAAGGGAATTTATTTTATTTAATTTATTCTTAAAAATATTCCAACAATTATTCTGAATAAATTCGAAATTACCTAGCAGTCTGGTTCTATGAAACCAACTGAAGTTATCTTGCAGCCTTATTCCATGAAACCAACTGAAGTTATCTTGCGAGTAAAAAATTTAGAAGGGAATTTATTTTATTTTATTTATTCCTAAAAATATTCCTACAATTATTCTGAATAAATTCGAAATTACCTAGCAGTCTGGTTCTATGAAACCAACTGAAGTTATCTTGCAGCCTAATTCCATGAAACCAACTGAAGTTATCTTGCGAGTAAAAATTTTAGAAGGGAATTTATTTTATTTAATTTATTCTTAAAAATATTCCTACAATTATTCTGAATAAATTCGAAATTACCTAGCAGTCTGGTTCTATGAAACCAACTGAAGTTATCTTGCAGCCTAATTCCATGAAACCAACTGAAGTTATCTTGCGAGTAAAAATTTTAGAAGGGAATTTATTTTATTTTATTTATTCTTAAAAATATTCCAACAATTATTCTGAATAAGCCGAAATTACCTAGCAGTCTGGTTCTATGAAACCAACTGAAGTTATCTTGCAGCCTAATTCCATGAAACCAACTGAAGTTATCTTGCGAGTAAAAATTTTAGAAGGGAATTTATTTTATTTAATTTATTCTTAAAAATATTCCAACAATTATTCTGAATAAATTCGAAATTACCTAGCAGTCTGGTTCTATGAAACCAACTGAAGTTATCTTGCAGCCTAATTCCATGAAACCAACTGAAGTTATCTTGCGAGTAAAAATTTTAGAAGGGAATTAATTTTATTTTATTTATTGTTAAAAATATTCCAACAATTAATCTGAATAAATTCGAAATTGCCTAGCGGACGGAATCGACGCAAAAAATTGCCTTGCAAAAAAATGAGCTGGAATTACCTTGAAGAAAGTTATTTTGCAAAAATCGAGCTGAAGTTACCTTGCAGAATCCGAACTGAAGTTATCTTGCAGAAAGTTATCTCGCATTTTTGAGCTGAAGTTATCTTGCAGAAAGTTATCTTACAGATTCGATGATTTTAGAAAAAAAAACATCGCTGCAAGATAACTTTTTAGCACAGAAGTTATCTTGCAGCGATGTTTTTTTCTAAAATCATCGAATCTGTAAGATAACTTTCTGCAAGATAACTTCAGCTCAAAAATGCGAGATAACTTTCTGCCAGATAACTTCAGTTCGGATTCTGCAAGGTAACTTCAGCTCGATCTTTGCAAAATAACTTTCTTCAAGGTAATTCCAGCTCATTTTTTTGCAAGGCAATTTTTTGCGTCGATTCCGTCCGCTAGGCAATTTCGAATTTATTCAGAATAATTGTTGGAATATTTTTAAGAATAAATAAAATAAAATAAATTCCCTTCTAAAATTTTTACTCGCAAGATAACTTCAGTTGGTTTCATGGAATTAGGCTGCAAGATAACTTCAGTTGGTTTCATAGAACCCGACTGCTAGGTAATTTCGGTTTATTCAGAATAATTGGTGGAATATTTGTAAGAATAAATAAAATAAAATAAATTCCCTTCTAAAATTTTTACTCGCAAGATAACTTCAGTTGGTTTCATGGAATTAGGCTGCAAGATAACTTCAGTTGCTTTCATAGAACCCGACTGCTAGGTAATTTCGGTTTATTCAGAATAATTGGTGGAATATTTGTAAGAATAAATAAAATAAAATAAATTCCCTTCTAAAATTTTTACTCGCAAGATAACTTCAGTTGGTTTCATGGAATTAGGCTGCAAGATAACTTCAGTTGGTTTCATAGAACCAGACTGCTAGGTAATTTCGAATTTATTCAGAATAATTGTAGGAATATTTTTAAGAATAAATTAAATAAAATAAATTCCCTTCTAAAATTTTTACTCGCAAGATAACTTCAGTTGGTTTCATGGAATTAGGCTGCAAGATAACTTCAGTTGGTTTCATAGAACCAGACTGCTAGGTAATTTCGAA
Source organism: Culex pipiens pallens (assembly GCF_016801865.2). NCBI lineage: Eukaryota > Metazoa > Arthropoda > Insecta > Diptera > Culicidae > Culex > Culex pipiens. The sequence continues at coordinate 105,939,544 of NC_068938.1, forward strand.
TTTATTCAGAATAATTGTAGGAATATTTTTAAGAATAAATAAAATAAAATAAATTCCCTTCTAAAATTTTTACTCGCAAGATAACTTCAGTTGGTTTCATGGAATTAGGCTGCAAGATAACTTCAGTTGGTTTCATAGAACCAGACTGCTAGGTAATTTCGAATTTATTCAGAATAATTGTTGGAATATTTTTAAGAATAAATTAAATAAAATAAATTCCCTTCTAAAATTTTTACTCGCAAGATAACTTCAGTTGGTTTCATGGAATAAGGCTGCAAGATAACTTCAGTTGGTTTCATAGAACCAGACTGCTAGGTAATTTCGAATTCATTCAGAATAATTGTTGGAATATTTTTAAGAATAAATTAAATAAAATAAATTCCCTTCTAAAATTTTTACTCGCAAGATAACTTCAGTTGGTTTCATGGAATAAGGCTGCAAGATAACTTCAGTTGGTTTCATAGAACCAGACTGCTAGGTAATTTCGAATTTATTCAGAATAATTGTTGGAATATTTTTAAGAATAAATTAAATAAAATAAATTCCCTTCTAAAATTTTTACTCGCAAGATAACTTCAGTTGGTTTCATGGAATAAGGCTGCAAGATAACTTCAGTTGGTTTCATAGAACCAGACTGCTAGGTAATTTCGAATTCATTCAGAATAATTGTTGGAATATTTTTAAGAATAAATTAAATAAAATAAATTCCCTTCTAAAATTTTTACTCGCAAGATAACTTCAGTTGGTTTCATGGAATAAGGCTGCAAGATAACTTCAGTTGGTTTCATAGAACCAGACTGCTAGGTAATTTCGAATTCATTCAGAATAATTGTTGGAATATTTTTAAGAATAAATTAAATAAAATAAATTCCCTTCTAAAATTTTTACTCGCAAGATAACTTCAGTTGGTTTCATGGAATAAGGCTGCAAGATAACTTCAGTTGGTTTCATAGAACCAGACTGCTAGGTAATTTCGAATTTATTCAGAATAATTGTTGGAATATTTTTAAGAATAAATTAAATAAAATAAATTCCCTTCTAAAATTTTTACTCGCAAGATAACTTCAGTTGGTTTCATGGAATTAGGCTGCAAGATAACTTCAGTTGGTTTCATAGAACCAGACTGCTAGGTAATTTCGAATTCATTCAGAATAATTGTTGGAATATTTTTAAGAATAAATTAAATAAAATAAATTCCCTTCTAAAATTTTTACTCGCAAGATAACTTCAGTTGGTTTCATGGAATAAGGCTGCAAGATAACTTCAGTTGGTTTCATAGAACCAGACTGCTAGGTAATTTCGAATTTATTCAGAATAATTGTTGGAATATTTTTAAGAATAAATAAAATAAAATAAATTCCCTTCTAAAATTTTTACTCGCAAGATAACTTCAGTTGGTTTCATGGAATTAGGCTGCAAGATAACTTCAGTTGGTTTCATAGAACCAGACTGCTAGGTAATTTCGAATTTATTCAGAATAATTGTTGGAATATTTTTAAGAATAAATAAAATAAAATAAATTCCCTTCTAAAATTTTTACTCGCAAGATAACTTCAGTTGGTTTCATGGAATTAGGCTGCAAGATAACTTCAGTTGGTTTCATAGAACCAGACTGCTAGGCAATTTAAAATTTATTTAGAATAATTGTTGGAATATTTTTAAGAATAAATAAAATAAAATAAATTCCCTTCTAAAATTTTTACTCGCAAGATAACTTCAGTTGGTTTCATGGAATAAGGCTGCAAGATAACTTCAGTTGGTTTCATATAACCAGACTGCTAGGCAATTTCGAATTTATTTAGAATAATTGTAGGAATATTTTTAAGAATAAATTAAATAAAATAAATTCCCTTCTAAAATTTTTACTCGCAAGATAACTTCAGTTGGTTTCATGGAATAAGGCTGCAAGATAACTTCAGTTGGTTTCATATAACCAGACTGCTAGGCAATTTAGAATTTATTTAGAATAATTGTTGGAATATTTTTAAGAATAAATAAAATAAAATAAATTCCCTTCTAAAATTTTTACTCGCAAGATAACTTCAGTTGGTTTCATGGAATAAGGCTGCAAGATAACTTCAGTTGGTTTCATAGAACCAGACTGCTAGGTAATTTCGAATTTATTCAGAATAATTGTTGGAATATTTTTAAGAATAAATTAAATAAAATAAATTCCCTTCTAAAATTTTTACTCGCAAGATAACTTCAGTTGGTTTCATGGAATAAGGCTGCAAGATAACTTCAGTTGGTTTCATAGAACCAGACTGCTAGGTAATTTCGAATTCATTCAGAATAATTGTTGGAATATTTTTAAGAATAAATAAAATAAAATAAATTCCTTTCTTAAAATTTTTACTCGCAAGATAACTTCAGCTTTCAGTTTTCTCTTGTAAATTGTAGTGTAAACTTTGACCATTCGATGATTTCTAAATATAGAACATTTTAGTACATCTGTTTCATTACACTGAAAAAATCTGACTCGTCGGTTTAATAAAACTGCTTAATCGATGAATCGATATTGACGTTTATTCTTCTTAACCTTACAGTGAGTCGAATAATTGTTAGTACATTACGGTTCGGAAAAAAATCATTAAATAAAAAAGCTCATAATTTTTCAATGAGATCAAACATTATTACTCGGGGCATTGCTATCTTTTGCTTTCAATTAATGAACTGAATCGTGTTGGGTTGTATAAACAACTTGTTTGATAATAAGATAGTATAGTTTATTTTACATGCTTCCTTGCAGGAGTGTACAGACATTTATATGACACACTGTATGCTCTGGTGGAAACCTACTTTACCGAATGGTCAAACTTTCTGTTGCCGTTAAGCTTATAATTATTTTAAATAAAATCTTAGCTCTATCCCAACCGAAGTAGGTATGATTCAACAAAAATAAAATAATATTTCTTACCAGCGTCACAATTTTTTTAAAGACAGTTTTTTTAATCATTTGTGCATTTTTGCCTTTTTGCCGTCCTATTTTTTTCATAACATTATTTTGTATGTAGCCATCCTATTGAGTGGCTTATACCGGATAATGACCTTCATTCGATTAAGGTGAAACGTGAAGGCAATCTTGACTTCATATGTATTAGTGCATTTTGATAGTGTTAGTTTGATGATCATCATCGATGACGTCACTGATGCATTCGTATTAGTGATACCGTATAGTGATAGTAGTGTACACAAAAATTCTCGCTTCACATATTAAAAGAGGTTTTGTAGAAATAAAAACGTTCTGCAGTATCATTTGAAATGGTCTAATTTTGTCTGTTGTTAAATTTCCATTATGGAATTCTTTTCGATTTTTTAATGACTTAATCCGTAGAAATATAAAGGGACCATCCATAAATCACATGGACAGTTTGAGAGGGGGAGTGGGAGGGGGGGGGGGGGGTATAGATGGTCCCAAAGTACAATGTGATGAATATAGTAAAGCATTTGGTTGAATTCGTTTGATTTTGTTAATATTTATTTTTCATTTATTTCATATGTTTTGCAACTGTAATTTTCTGAAGCCAGCATGGACTAAGAATAAAAACTACAAATGCTGATGGGAACGGAGTAAGAACTTTTGGAGTGTTAACTGTGATCATTATTACCAAGTCGTAATCGCCCTGCCTGGCAAGCAGCAAATGCATTATCACTTCCGGTTGGTCCTGTGGATACGAACCGGCACGCCATTTAGAACGGAACAGAACGCCACACGTCACTTCTTATTGTTCCACATGTCTAAAGTCCAGCAGCTGCAACTGATGGTTCTTGTCAACACCTCGGCAGGTGAACCTGAAAGGAGACCGGCGGAGAAAAAAAAAATCTCAGAGAGTCTTTCTAATCGGGGACGTGAAGAAGTAGCACTTACCAACGGGGCGCCTCGGGTTCGAGTCCTTGCACGTCACCGACGTGTCCTGTGGAACTGATATCCGTCAACACATCCGCGGGGGCTGCTGCACAGCATCCCGGATTCCACCTTCTAGCGGCCTTCAGAAATGACACGGATTTGGTCAGCTCACAACTGCGCCCCCGAGAGGGAAGTTAACCGGTTGTCTACTTCTGCTGCGACTGCTTCTGCCGCTAATCGTCGGTCGCGCCGTCGTCGGAGTGCTCGTTGTACCACCAGCTGCTGCTGCTGGGATCTTTCAGCTTGAGCATCGGAGCAGTGGAACAGCTTGCAGTTGGGACTGCTGCAGAACTCGCGCAGTTCGTCGAAGGCATTGATGGTTTCGCGGGCACCTGGCTCGTTGCACTCTTCGACGGTGAGAAGGCGTCGCTTGGGCGGGAATCGACGCCGGTAAAGGAAGCAGGAGGGTTCGTGGGAAGTAGCAGCATATAGAGAAGGCGATGCAGAATCCGGTGGTGGCCTCCCGGTAGGCGGCGTAGAACCCGAGCGTGCATCCTCCCAGCATTACGCCGTACATTATCGGCTTCCGGGGGAAGATCATTCTGGTCAAATAGACAACCACCAAAAAGCTGGCGAAAATGCCCCATCAAATCCCACAAATGTAGTAGAACAGCGCGTTGTCCGATAGTTTGGCCGCCGACAATAACACAAACACCCCCGCCGTAAGCAGAATAATTTGCCAAAAGTCGATCCGGATCAGGTTCAAACCGAATCACGTACGCCTCGCCGGAAACGATCCCGATTATTTTCGTGGATTTTTTACTCTTTTGTTTTGCACCGGTCCGAATTTGAAGAACAAAAACAAACAGAACTGTCAGTGCCAAAAGTGGCCGGTCCACCTGTCAGAGAAAAGTGTTGCCAAAATTTAAAGAGCTTCTAGCATAAACATTTATTTTGAATTATTTTCCACCTATTTGTTTGGTTTTTATACTCGTTACATGTATTTTTTATATACGAAAACTAAATTAATGAATTTTATAAACTTTTTACGACATTTAGGAAGACAAAATATCCACTAATATCAGTACCAACATAATTAATTATCAAATGCCCTAATCAAGAATCAACTTTTTCAGATGTATCAACAATCAAGAGTTGCTTGCTCACTTTTATTTGAGCTATTTGTTACTTTGGATCAGTCAAAAACACTTTATGAAAGCTGTAATTTATGATCAAAGTGCTGATAGGCCGATAATAGAAATGGGCTGAAAAAGGGTATAGTTCCCCTACTCTCGGTAATTTCGGGATTTATTCTCTCCGTCCGCACACAGTACCATTTTACTACCGAATCGTGCTCTTTATCCTCTCGTATGCCGATGCCAAGTTCTGGGTGTTGGAATTCAACAATTATTTAATTAATTTTATGATTTTAAACTTTGCACAAGATTGAAAATAATTTCACCAGAGTTGCTAAGTCAGAGCCTTCGTAGGCGAAATCAAGCCTTTTTCACGATTTGCAGTCGACAAATTTGGAGAAGCAGGAATCGGAAAATTATTTAAGCCAGAGTAAATTAATTTTGCATAAATTGTACGACTTAAGATTGAGCCATTTCGAGGGGCGAGACACAAGCTCAATTGATTAAAAATAATCGTTTAGTTGATTAGAATTTTCAATTAGTTGATTAGGATTCTCGCTAATCAATTAGCGTATTCTTACCCTTCATTTTTTTCTTGGGCTGACGGACAAACGTCAAAACATCAAAACAAAACAAACGTAAAGCAAACGTTTGGAAATTGAAGTGGCCAACCTGGTTCGGAACGAAGTCTACGTGTGGTCTTCTTCCGGCCGACCGCAGTCACGGCTTCGAGAACTCAGAGGATACTACGTCAGGAACTGGAACGAGGAGGAGGAGGCGGGCCCGAGGACGAGCTGAAAAAACGCGTCATAAAAACGGAGTCACCGGCATTGATTCCGCAGGCAGCAGTGTATCGTCGTCGGTGTTTGATGCGTTCAAGGGATTCGCCGGGGTGACGTAGACACCGGCGTTTTAACCGGCCGAAGGAGAGTCAGTCAATTTTCGCTTTCGCGGTGGCCACGACGTCCGCGCTGGGAGCCAGCATCTTTGCCACGACCAACCCGAGCAAGCAAGTCTTTTTTGGGGTTGGAATCCCGCCGAAGGAGGACACACAGGCTCCGCCGGCAAAGGCACCGCGGATGAGGAGTATGCTGCCAATGTGAAGGCGCTCAAACTGGCCGAGGCCACTTGGATTTCGGAGAAAGTCAAGGAGAATCCGGTGTGCAAGCTGACGCCGATCTTCAAAATCACAAAAAGTATCTGGATGAGATCAAGGCCAAGAAGAGTAACAGCAACACACAAAGGAGTCAACGGCCGCAAAGCCGGACACTAACAGATTCACGTTTGGAAGCGACGCACCAGTGACGACGACAAACACGGCCGTTTGTTCCCGGCACTGTCCCCGCCGTTTTCCGTGGCGTGCTTCTCAGACAACTCTAAGTGGTTTTACATGTTGGATCGCTTTTGTACACGGATAGAAATCCGGTCCGCATAACCGAAAACAAGTTGCGATAAAATCGAAAACATCGATTGTTTTCGATTTGATCGACAATGTTTTCAAAATCGACAACATTCTCATCGATTTTGAAACATTTTGTTCTCAAAATTGGCAACCGTCCCCTACGATTCCCCCGTAACAACTGTCAAAACGCAGCCAAAATAATCAAAACGTCAACCGAGTGATCGTGGCAGTTTGTGTTTTAGCCAAGTTTTTTTTTGTTTTCGGGAGAAAAAAGCAACGAGAGGCAAGGCGTCCTCCTCCACCTACACCGGAGTGACCCCGCCGCAGCAGCAAGGCCAAGGTCAGACGCAGCAGTCGTTGGATCAACGGCAGGGTGAAGAGCTCGGCTCGGGCGATTTCAGCTCGCTCTCATTACCAAGTTCACCCACGAACACGGCAACCGCAAGAAGACGGCCAGAGCAGCAACGGGGCACGACGCGGCGAAAGATTGAGCTGCGAACGCCGATGGACTTTTCCGAGACGGAAACGATCAGCTCCGGGTTCTCGGACAAGATCAGCAGCAAGACGACGCAGATGGACGAGCGGCCGAGGAACTTTTTGGCGGACGGGAGGACTGCAAGTTCAGCATCTACGAGGATCAAGCCGTGATTGACTCGCGGTTCCGGTTCAGCCCGTAGCACCGGGAGTTGTTCCGGGAGATCTTTGGGATTTAGAAGAAGGCGGCGGATAATAGGCAATCAGTTGCCACTGTTAGACGGTCAGAATCCGGTTGTGGGAGGGAGCGGGGGCAAGGCTGGAACTCCGAAGGATCCTCCGGTAACGCCAGCTGGGGAGGAAACACCGAGCGAATTTGGGAACGACACGCGGAGCGTCATCTCGTCGGCGGTGTTCGAGCAGTCGTTTGCCATGTCCGAGTGCATCACCTAGTCGGAGCGCAAGAAGATCGAGAAGCAAAACAAGTACGTCGGCGGCGAGCAAACGGAGAACAAACCTCCGGTCGGCGTTGCGGCAATTCCCTGTTCCGTCCGTGGAGAACTCGAACGCCGTCCAGCAAACTTCGTCGGTCAGTTTCTCCAACCTGGTCAGCACCTCTTCACCCAACTGAACGGCCAGCGCCGAGTGGAACCTCCTCCTCCTCCTCCTCCTCCTCCTCCTCCTCCTCCTCCTCCTCCTCCTCCTCCTCCTCCTCCTCCTCCTCCTCCTCCTCCTCCTCCTCCTCCTCCTCCTCCTCCTCCTCCTCCTCCTCCTCCTCCTCCTCCTCCTCCTCCTCCTCCTCCTCCTCCTCCTCCTCCTCCTCCTCCTCCTCCTCCTCCTCCTCCTCCTCCTCCTCCTCCTCCTCCTCCTCCTCCTCCTCCTCCTCCTCCTCCTCCTCCTCCTCCTCCTCCTCCTCCTCCTCCTCCTCCTCCTCCTCCTCCTCCTCCTCCTCCTCCTCCTCCTCCTCCTCCTCTAAAATTCTAAAATTCTAAAATTCTAAAATTCTAAAATTCTAACATTCTAACATTCTAAAATTCTAAAATTCTAAAATTCTAAAATTCTAAAATTCTAAAATTCTAAAATTCTAAAATTCTAAAATTCTAAAATTCTAAAATTCTAAATTCTAAAATTCTAAAATTCTAAAATTCTAAAATTTGAAAATTCGAAAATTCGAAAATTCGAAAATTCGAAAATTCGAAAATTCGAAAATTCGAAAATTCGAAAATTCTAAAATTCTAAAATTCTAAAATTCTAAAATTCTAAAATTCTAAAAATCTAAAATTCTAAAAATCTAAAATTCTGAAATTCTAAAATTCTAAAATTCTAAAATTCTAAAATTCTAAAATTCTAAAATTCTAAAATTCTAAAATTCTAAAATTCTAAAATTCTAAAATTCTAAAATTCTAAAATTCTAAAATTCTAAAATTCTAAAATTCTAAAATTCTAAAATTCTAAAATTCTAAAATTCTAAAATTCTAAAATTCTAAAATTCTAAAATTCTAAAATTCTGAAATTCTAAAATTCTAAAATTCTGAAAATTCTAAATTTCTAAAATTCTAAAATTCTTAAACTCTAAAATTCTAAAATTCTCAAACTCTAAAATTCTAAAATTCTAATATCCCAAATTCCCAAATTCCTAAATTCCTATATTCCTAAATTCCTATATTCCTAAATTCCTATATTCCTAAATTCCTATATTCCTAAATTCCTATATTCCTAAATTCCTAAATTACTTAATTCCTAAATTCCTGAATTCCTAAATTCCATAATTCCTAAATTCCCAAATTCCTAAATTCCTCTATTCCTAAATTCCTAAATTCCTAAACTCCCATATTCCCAAATTTCCAAATTCATAAATTTCCAAATTCCTAAATTCAAATATTCCAAAATTCCAAAATAACTTAATTCCTAAATTCCCAAATTCCCAAATTTTCAAATTTCCAAATTCCCAAATTCCTAAATTCCAAAATTCCAAAATTCCTGAATTCCTAATTTCCTAAATTCCCAAATTCCTGAATTCCTAAATTCTATAATTCCTAAATTCCTATTTTCTCAAATTCCCAAATTTCTATATTCCTAAATTCCTATATTCCTATATTCCTAAATTCCCAAATTTCCAAATTCCCAAATTCCCAAATTCCTAAATTCCTAAATTCCTAATTCCTGAATTCCTAAATTCCTACACCCAAAACTGGCAGCGCTTCTCCGAGAGAATGATGGTCTCAAGTCGAGAGAATAGTGGTACCATTCACGGACGCAGAGAACACAGCTCGAGATGGGCGATAGAACTATTCTCTCGAGGTTCATTTGCAAAAAAAGTTCATCCGTCAAACAAAAAACCAAAAGTTTCGACAACTGGAATCGAACCAGAGACCTTTGACAAACCAATCCAATGACTTAGCTGCCTCGGCCACCACAGCTTAGTGACCATGGAGAAGTCAGAAGTCGATGTATGACACTTGTTGGAGATTTATTGATTCAACTAACGAATGAACTCATTTGTTATGATGGTGTGAGTTGGTACCATTATTCTATCGGTTTTGGCACTGAGCCCTCAATTAATTTTGAGAGAACGATTATCTTGACTCTGAATTTTGGGTGTAAATTCCCAAATTTCTATATTCCTAAATTCTTAAATTCCTAAATTTCTAAATTCCTAAATTCCCAAATTCTCGAATTCCCAAATTCCCAAATTCCTGAATTCCTTAATTCCTAATTTCCTAAATTCCTAAATTCCCAAATTTTCAAATTCCTATATTCCTAAATGCCTAAATTCCTTAATTCCCGAATTTCCAAATTCCCAAATTCCCAAATTCTCGAATTCCAAAATTCCCAAATTCCTGAATTCCTTAATTCCTAAATTCCTAAATTCCTTGATTCTTAAATTCCTAAATTCCTAAATTCCTAAATTCCCAAATTCCCAAATTCCTAATTTTCCAAATTCCCAAATTCTCAAATTTCTAAATTCCTAAATTCCTAAATTCCTAAATTCCTAAATTCTTAAATTCCTAAATTCCCAAATTTCCAAATTCCCAAATCCCCAAATTCCCAAATTCCTCAATTCCTAAATTCCTGAATTCCTAAATTCCATAACACCTAAATTCCATAATTCCTAAATTCTTAAATTCCCAAATTTTCAAATTCCTATATTCCTAAATTCCTAAATTCCTTAATTCCAGAATTTCCAAATTCCCAAATTCCCAAATTTATAAATTCCCAAATTCTCGAATTCCCAAATTCCCAAATTCCTAAATTCCTTAATTCCAAAATTCCTAAATTCCTTGATTCTTAAATTCCTAAATTCCTAAATTCCCAAATTCCCAATTTTCCAAATTCCCAAATTCTCAAATTCCCAAATTCCAATATTCCTAAATTCTTATATTCCCAAATTTCAAAATTCCCACATTCCCAAATTCCCAAATTCCTAAATTCCTTAATTCCTTAATTCCTTAATTCCTAAATTCGAAAATTCCTTAATTGTTTAATTCCTAAATTCCTTAGTTCCACACACACACACTCACACAAAGATTAGTATTTTAATTAATGATGTATTATTTTGCCTCAATAAATAAAAAAAACGAATCAACTGTTTTACTGAACCAAAAGAAATATCCAACGGTCAATTAAAAAACCAAAACCAACGGTCAATTCAAAAACCGATTAACCCGTTCTGGATGGCTGCGTGCTTTTTGTTTTGCCAGGCGTCACCAACCGTGACGACTCAAAATCGACAACATTGTTCTCGATTTTGTTGCAAATGTTACCGGACGACTGGTCGACAATGTTGTCGATTTCCCGGACAGGATTTCTATCCGTGTAGCCTTGAGGTAAACTCCTTAAAAATAATCAGCTTAAAATAAAACAATCAATGTCTCAATCTCAGCCAAAAATATCCACTGCATTTACAGTTTTTCTTCATACAACAAAAAAAAGTACCCGTCAGAATTCACACCAAGCACTTGTAGAGCGGATTCGCGCCTTAGCCCGCTCGGCTATCAGACCTATACGAATACAATTCTACTGTATCGGCCACTATGGTTCTTTAATCGAATGAAGGTCATTATCCGGTATAAGCCACTCAATAGGATGGCTACATACAAAATAATGTTATGAAAAAAATAGGACGGCAAAAAGGCAAAAATGCACAAATGATTAAAAAAAACTGTCTTTAAAAAAATTGTGACGCTGGTAAGAAATATTATTTTATTTTTGTTGAATCATACCTACTTCGGTTGGGATAGAGCTAAGAATTTATTTAAAATCATTATAAGCTTAACGGCAACAGAAAGTTTGACCATTCGGTAAAGTAGGTTTCCACCAGAGCATACAGTGTGTCATATAAATGTCTGTACACTCCTGCAAGGAAGCATGTAAAATAAACTATACTATCTTATTATCAAACAAGTTGTTTATACAACCCAACACGATTCAGTTCATTAATTGAAAGCAAAAGATAGCAATGCCCCGAGTAATAATGTTTGATCTCATTGAAAAATTATGAGCTTTTTTATTTAATGATTTTTTTCCGAACCGTAATGTACTAACAATTATTCGACTCACTGTAAGGTTAAGTAGAATAAACGTCAATATCGATTCATCGATTAAGCAGTTTTATTAAACCGACGAGTTAGATTTTTTCAGTGTAATGAAACAGATGTACTAAAATGTTCTATATTTAGAAATCATCGAATGGTCAAAGTTTACACTACAATTTACAAGAGAAAACTGAAAGCTGAAGTTATCTTGCGAGTAAAAATTTTAAGAAAGGAATTTATTTTATTTTATTTATTCTTAAAAATATTCCAACAATTATTCTGAATGAATTCGAAATTACCTAGCAGTCTGGTTCTATGAAACCAACTGAAGTTATCTTGCAGCCTTATTCCATGAAACCAACTGAAGTTATCTTGCGAGTAAAAATTTTAGAAGGGAATTTATTTTATTTAATTTATTCTTAAAAATATTCCAACAATTATTCTGAATAAATTCGAAATTACCTAGCAGTCTGGTTCTATGAAACCAACTGAAGTTATCTTGCAGCCTTATTCCATGAAACCAACTGAAGTTATCTTGCGAGTAAAAATTTTAGAAGGGAATTTATTTTATTTAATTTATTCTTAAAAGTATTCCAACAATTATTCTAAATAAATTCGAAATTACCTAGCAGTCTGGTTCTATGAAACCAACTGAAGTTATCTTGCAGCCTTATTCCATGAAACCAACTGAAGTTATCTTGCGAGTAAAAATTTTAGAAGGGAATTTATTTTATTTTATTTATTCTTAAAAATATTCCTACAATTATTCTGAATAAATTCGAAATTACCTAGCAGTCTGGTTCTATGAAACCAACTGAAGTTATCTTGCAGCCTAATTCCATGAAACCAACTGAAGTTATCTTGCGAGTAAAAAATTTAGAAGGGAATTTATTTTATTTTATTTATTCTTAAAAATATTCCTACAATTATTCTGAATAAATTCGAAATTACCTAGCAGTCTGGTTCTATGAAACCAACTGAAGTTATCTTGCAGCCTAATTCCATGAAACCAACTGAAGTTATCTTGCGAGTAAAATTCTGAATAAATTCGAAATTACCTAGCAGTCTGGTTCTATGAAACCAACTGAAGTTATCTTGCAGCCTAATTCCATGAAACCAACTGAAGTTATCTTGCGAGTAAAAATTTTAAGAAAGGAATTTATTTTATTTTATTTATTCTTAAAAATATTCCAACAATTATTCTGAATGAATTCGAAATTACCTAGCAGTCTGGTTCTATGAAACCAACTGAAGTTATCTTGCAGCCTTATTCCATGAAACCAACTGAAGTTATCTTGCGAGTAAAAATTTTAGAAGGGAATTTATTTTATTTAATTTATTCTTAAAAGTATTCCAACAATTATTCTAAATAAATTCGAAATTACCTAGCAGTCTGGTTCTATGAAACCAACTGAAGATATCTTGCAGCCTAATTCCATGAAACCAACTGAAGTTATCTTGCGAGTTAAAATTTTAGAAGAGAATTTATTTTATTTTATTTATTCTTAAAAATATTCCTACAATTATTCTGAATGAATTCGAAATTACCTAGCAGTCTGGTTCTATGAAACCAACTGAAGTTATCTTGCAGCCTTATTCCATGAAACCAACTGAAGTTATCTTGCGAGTAAAAATTTTAGAAGGGAATTTATTTTATTTAATTTATTCTTAAAAGTATTCCAACAATTATTCTAAATAAATTCGAAATTACCTAGCAGTCTGGTTCTATGAAACCAACTGAAGTTATCTTGCAGCCTAATTCCATGAAACCAACTGAAGTTATCTTGCGAGTAAAAATTTTAAGAAAGGAATTTATTTTATTTTATTTATTCTTAAAAATATTCCAACAATTATTCTGAATAAATTCGAAATTACCTAGCAGTCTGGTTCTATGAAACCAACTGAAGTTATCTTGCAGCCTAATTCCATGAAACCAACTGAAGTTATCTTGCGAGTAAAAATTTTAGAAGGGAATTTATTTTATTTTATTTATTCTTAAAAATATTCCTATTATTATTCTGAATAAATTCGAAATTACCTAGCAGTCTGGTTCTATGAAACCAACTGAACTTATCTTGCAGCCTAATTCCATGAAACCAACTGAAGTTATCTTGCGAGTAAAAAATTTAGAAGGGAATTTATTTTATTTTATTTATTCTTAAAAATATTCCTACAATTATTCTGAATAAATTCGAAATTACCTAGCAGTCTGGTTCTATGAAACCAACTGAAGTTATCTTGCAGCCTAATTCCATGAAACCAACTGAAGTTATCTTGCGAGTAAAAAATTTAGAAGAGAATTTATTTTATTTTATTTATTCTTAAAAATATTCCTATTATTATTCTGAATAAATTCGAAATTACCTAGCAGTCTGGTTCTATGAAACCAACTGAACTTATCTTGCAGCCTAATTCCATGAAACCAACTGAAGTTATCTTGCGAGTAAAAAATTTAGAAGGGAATTTATTTTATTTTATTTATTCTTAAAAATATTCCTACAATTATTCTGAATAAATTCGAAATTGCCTGGCAGTCTGGTTCTATGAAACCAACTGAAGTTATCTTGCAGCCTAATTCCATGAAACCAACTGAAGTTTTATGTTGCGAGTAAAAAATTTAGAAGGGAATTTATTTTATTTTATTTATTCTTAAAAATATTCCTACAATTATTCTGAATAAATTCGAAATTACCTAGCAGTCTGGTTCTATGAAACCAACTGAAGTTATCTTGCAGCCTAATTCCATGAAACCAACTGAAGTTATCTTGCGAGGTTTGTTTCATAGAACCAGACTGCTAGGCAATTTCGAATTTATTCAGAATAATTGTAGGAATATTTTTAAGAATAAATAAAATAAAATAAATTCCCTCCTAAAATTTTTACTCGCAAGATAACTTCAGTTGGTTTCATGGAATTAGGCTGCAAGATAACTTCAGTTTGTTTCATAGAACCAGACTGCTAGGCAATTTCGAATTTATTCAGAATAATTGTAGGAATATTTTTAAGAATAAATAAAATAAAATAAATTCCCTTCTAAAATTTTTACTCGCAAGATAACTTCAGTTGGTTTCATGGAATTAGGCTGCAAGATAACTTCAGTTTGTTTCATAGAACCAATTTCGATTTTATTCAGAATAATTGTAGGAATATTTTTAAGAATAAATAAAATAAAATAAATTCCCTTCTAAAATTTTTACTCGCAAGATAACTTCAGTTGGTTTCATGGAATTAGGCTGCAAGATAACTTCAGTTTGTTTCATAGAACCAATTTCGATTTTATTCAGAATAATTGTAGGAATATTTTTAAGAATAAATAAAATAAAATAAATTCCCTTCTAAAATTTTTACTCGCAAGATAACTTCAGTTGGTTTCATGGAATTAGGCTGCAAGATAACTTCAGTTGGTTTCATAGAACCAGACTACTAG